>NW_015505951.1:272812-306795 GCF_001515645.1 Sinocyclocheilus grahami
TTTGCATTCGAGGGACGGGCATTTCAGTACAAGGTCCTCACCTTCGGGCTATCCCTGTCGCCTTGTGTCTTCACCAAGGTCATGGATGCAGCCCTCCTCCTGTTGAGGGAAAGAGGCATTCGCATTCTCAACTACCTCAACGGCTGGCTCATACTGGCCCAGTCTCGATCACAGTTGTGCGAACACCGGGATGTGGTACTCAGCCACCTCAGCCGGTTGGGGCTTTGGGTCAACTGGGAAAAGAGCAAACTCTCCCCCGTGCAGAGGATCTTTTTCTCGGTATGGAGTTGGACTCGGTCAATCTAACAGCACGCTTCTCAGTGGAGCGTGCTCAGTCGAAGCTGAACTGCCTGGAGTCATTTCAGCGCAGAAGGACAGTCCCACTGAAACAGTTTCAGTGGCTCCTGGGGCATATGGCATCTGCTGCCGCTGTCACACCGCTCGAATTGCTTCATATGAGACAACTTCAGCGTTGGATTCACGACCCAAGATGGGCATGGTAATGCGGCACTCACCGGGTCTCAGTCACCCTGTCATGCCGCCTGACCTTCAGCCCGTGGTCAGACCTTGCCTTTCTTCAGGCGGGAGTTCCCCTAGTGCAAGTGCATGGTTCCCCTAGTCCAGGCATGTTGTTAACTCAACAGATGTCTCGGCATCAGGTGTACATCAACCACCAAGGCAGTCTACGCTCCTGTCGCATGTCACAATTTGCCCGCCATCTCCTCCTTTGGAGTCAGAAGCATCTGAGGTCGCTTCACGCCGTTCACATCCTAGGTGAGCTCAATCAAGCAGCCGACGAGCTCTCACATTGGCCCACCCTTCCGGGAGAATGGCGACTCCACCCGATTTGGAAACGCTTTGGGGATGCTCAGGTAGACCCGTTTGCCTCTCTGGACACGTCCCACTACCAACTGTTCTACTTCCTGTCCGAGGGGACCCTTGGCACGGATGTGCTGGCACACAGCTGGCCTCGGGGCCTACGCAAGTATGCGTTTCCCCCAGTGAGCCTTCTCGCACAGACACTGTGCAAGGTCATGGAGGACGAGGAGCCATACTGGCACAATCGGACTTGGTTCCCAGAACTGATGCTCCTCACGACAGCCCCTCCTTGGCGTATTCCTCTGAGGAAGGATCTCCTTTCTCAGAGAGGGGGCACTCTCTGGCACCCGCACCCAGACCTGTGGAATCTCCACGTGTGGTCTCTGGATGGGACGCAGAGGTTCTAGGCAGTCTACCTCCAGCGGTAGTAAACACCATCGCTTGAAGGAGGAGCCTTTCGAACCCCTGCAGTCAGTAGAGCTTAAGTTTCTGTCGCTAAAGACAGTGCTCCTCACTGCACTGGCTTCGGTCATGAGGGTGGGGGACCTGCAGGCATGTTCGGTTGATGATATGTGCCTGAAATTCGGACCGGCCGACTCTCACGTTGTCCTAAGACCCCGGCCCGGATATGTGCCTAAAGTTACCACCACGCCTTTCAGGGATCAGGTGGTGGACTTGCAAGCGCTGCCCCGGGAGGAGGCAGACTCAGCCATTGCTCTGCTCTGTCTCGTTCGCGCTTTGCGCATTTACATGGACCGTACTCAGAGCTTCAGGACCTCAGACCAGCTCTTTGTCTGCTTTGGAGGACAGCAGAAGGGAAAGGCTGTCTCCAAACAAAGACTTGCCCACTGGAAAGTGGAAGCTATAGTCTTAGCATACCAGGCCTGACATTTACCGTGCCCCCTCGGAGTGAGAGCACACTCTACGAGAGGCGTGGCATCTTCTTGGGCATTGGTGCGGGGCGCCTCGATAGCAGACATATGTAGAGCTGCCGGCTGGGCGACACCTAACATGTTTGTGAGATTCTGAAGTCTCCGTGTAGAGCCTGTGTCCTCTCGTGTACTTGCCTCAGATGGTCAGTAACACCGGACCCGCTCTGTGTCGATCATGCTTGCGGTCCATTCCCCTCTACGGACCGGATACGTGCGCTTAAGTGCTTCTCAGTTCAGTTTCCCTTTTCGTGAACCCTGTTGAAGTTCCTCCCTCACCCTCGGCGGTCAGGCGTGGCGGAGCCAGGTCCAGCACTCAGGTGAATGCCCAAGGTCAACCTTTTTGCTGGGCTAGGTGCCCGTGTGTAGTGATTCCCTCACAGTGAGCCCTTGTCTTTCCCTGGCAGAGATTTCCCTGCTGTCTCTGCTGCGTATTGATCTAACCCCAGGCTGGCTGAGTCTACCACAGGGACTTTCCATATGTAGCACTGCCCTATGGCCAGTCCATATGTGTAATTTCCACATAATTCCTCCTATATGCAAGATGTGGCTTCTGTTGCATTCCCCTGCTTGGGTACGCTTTCCCAGTGTTATCCAATGTCCCACTGTATGGAACAGCAGTGGTGGACACCTCTGCCTAAGCCCTGTCCCAGGGGTGTAGCCATCTTTTCAGAAGTGAGGGGGACAGAAATGTATATATAACATTACAATATAACATTTCTGTAATCTATATAACCTACCAGTCAACAGTTTTTGAACAGTAAGATTTTTAATGTTTTATAAAGATGTCTCTTCTGCTCACAAAGTCTGCATTTATTTGATTTATTTTGAAGTACAGCAAAAGCAGTAATATTTTGAAATATTTTTACTATTTAAAATAACTGCTTTCTATTTGAATATATTTTAAAATGTAATTGATTGCTGTGATCAAATCACGTTCATTTTTGCGTGCTCCTCATCGAATCCGTTCATGCGTTATTTGAGAACAGTTTGGCTAATCAACTTGAATTTCATAATTTTTGCCAGCATGGTCTAAAGATGATCTGAACCAATTGGATGAGATGAAGTTTTTAAATATTTACATTACGACCCCTTAAGTTTAGCTTGTAGAGTTGTCATTGTAATACACTGTAAAACAACACCACTGCCTCTCCCCTGACTAACCTCTGCAACTTTCTGTCATGTTCAACGAGTGACCAAAGAACTACCAATGTATAATCTTTGAAGTGACTCCCGACAGACAGCGTGGAATACAAAAGTATGTCAAAATACCCATCTTGGCAAGTATCCTCAAAAACAGTCGGTTATGTCTTAAATTAACATAAACATTTGAGAAATAAATCAAATGTGTATCATTTTAGACCTATGAATTGTGTTTAAGGTTGAGTAAATTTTTCTCGGGATTCTTTGATGAATAGAAGGATCCAAAGATCAGCATTTATATGAAATAAAAAGCTTTTGCAACATTATACACTATACCATTCAAAAGCATAGAGTTTGGAAAATAAATGATAGAAATTAATACTTTTATTTAGCAAGGATGCTTTAAATTGTGGTAACTAAGAAATTATTTTAATTTCTTATTAAGCGTTAAAAGAAACACTCATCTGGAAGAAGGGGGGCCCAAATATCTTGCATAATCCCTGAAAACTCTTCATGGTGTCCGTAACTTAAGTTTTTTTCAATTTAATTGATTTAAATTTTACTACCTTTAATTCACATTTGAATTCAACCTCATGTCATGATAATTTTATAAGGCAATCTCACTTTAACTGTCTATATTTGTATTCATTGTCTCTAGCGCACAAAGCTCCACTTACCAGAGGTGGCTCTGTCACAGTCATGAATGTTACACTTCTTTGTGTTCTTTGGTCGAGGTTCGTGATCACAATCAACATGCTCATTTTCATCCTCGAGCTCGGCCTTAGTGTTGACACATTTAACCAGTCGGCGCTGAACACCTCCTCCACAGGACACTGAACACTGCAAACACACAATAGATAAGCCTGAACACCCAGTACAACTCTGATCAACGACCTATTGCAAAGCTTTGTCAACCGAGGACTGTCTTGAAAGGAGTCATATCCTAACATTTATCTAAAATTGTATCTTTTTCCCCCCACTTTGACTCAATCTGATTTTAGATTCTGAAAAAATCCATTTACATGACCAATTCATGTTTTGGAATCTGTATGAGAAAATAGCTGGATTTAAGTTTTTACATGCTTAATTTTTTTCCTTTTAATTAGATTTCAATTCGATCAAAATTTCATTCAGATTGAGTTCAGTCAGATTGATTGGGGTATTTACAGGCTTTTTGGTATAAACTGAGACATCAGTCTGATTATGAATTCATTATTTGGGTGCATGTAAACATAGCAATGTTAGCTCAGGTTTCCTAATCCAAAAGCAGTTTTACATGACCAGTGTCCACCCAAGGTTTGAAACTGGTGTGGGGGGACTTGCTGGCTTTTGCAGGGCACTGGAGGGGGTCAGCAATAGTGGCGTTTTCATAGGGATGTCAATAATCCATCCCATCTCTTTATCTAGAAAGAAAAAATGAATGAGAGATAATTACAAATGAATCAATCTTCTTTAATTTTCTTCCACTATTTGGGATGTTGCCATTTTCAGAAATTGCCTCAAAAGAAAAAAAATATTTGCTTTCCAATGCTTTGTTGGCTGTTTTGATTACATCTAATACAAGTAAAGTATACTGGCCAAAGTTCTGGTGGGTGGGGGATTTACTGAAAGTAGTTGTGAAGCACAGTGGTTCTAAAAGTGTGGGGTGGTATTGTAAAGGATAGCAAGAGTCTTCTCATGATCTCAAATTTTTTCACATTTAATCACTTTCATACATTCAAATCATGAGACGTAACAAGGTTTGACTGTAGTTTCTTATTCTCTACCACCTTCTAGTTTTATGGTGCAGATTTTACTCACTGTGCTGTGCTTATATAACCAAACAGATGTTCTTGTGTGTGAGCCAGATTTTAATAGGGCAGGGTGAAAGGTTACTTAAATTACAGTCTGTTTTTCACACAAAGTATTTCAGTGACACTGAATATATGGACTACTTCAATTTGTTGTAATCATCCTCATCTTTGAAAAACAATATAGGTGTACTTTCAAAATGTCCATTCAGATTAATTTGAATAATGAAACGTTGTACTTTTTAAGCAACATAACAGTGAAAATTTAAAGAACATAAGCCATTTTCAGTGTATTCCCCAATAAAACGGTTTTATTTACCAGAAATAGGATGAAAGACAATGCTAAAAATTAAGTTTTATAAATACAATTCTGAGATTCTAAGCTGAATCCAGCACATGATGTTCCTCTAATTCTCATTTTATGGGTTATTTTATTCACACATTTAGATGCAAGGTTCCCTTTCAGTCAGTCACGTTCGACGTTACGTCAGCAGTGACTGACGAATTGGGATCTCGCCAGAGAGCCCAATCACCTTCGAGTGTTAACAAGACAACCCAATGAATGTTGGCATGCGAGCTTTGCATCACGCACCCCGCTCCGCAGCATGGGTATATAAGGAGATAGCGTGCAGTCGCACATTCAGCTTTTCGCTTAGGAGCCAAGCCTTTCTTCTTGAGCAGTCACCGAAGAGAGTGTTACAGAACAATGGTTCCTGCGAGTGTTGGTGTTACGGCGCATCAGCAGAGGTTTGCTGGTCCAGTGCTGCTGCTTTTTTTCCCAATTTGGACGGCGTGCTGCTTTAGTGTTAAATGATGGTTCCGTCAGAACTTTATATTTTGCAAAGTCATCACTGGAAGCACTGCTGAGAAGATCCAATGATTGAGGAGTTGCACTCAGTGAGACTGTTGGTGAGGCCGTACGCCATTGTAAAGAAGTAGTAGGAATATGAACATGTCTGTTCTCATAAGTTTCAAACTTAAACACATAATCTAAAGGAGGTTCATTATTTTGAGTGCCATGGTATGGTTCACTTTCACCTCCAGGAACATCTTCGCCAAACTCCTCTTCATTCTCATCTTCAGTTATTGCCATTATGGTTTTATCTTTTTGATTGCCTTTGTAATTGTCATGGTTATTTGAGTTTGAATTTGTATGTGGTTCAGGAGTCAAAAAGATGTTTGGCTCAGTTTCATATGATAATGTCTGCTTGTCCTGAGTGGACACATCTGCAGTTGATGGAGGATTCCTTGTGATACTGAAGTCACTATCATTGTCCTTCCATTTGCTAAATAGCCTGTTAACTGCAGAGGATGGTTCAGTTGTTGTATTGACAGGCAGGAAGTAATCCTCAGCAAATAGTTCATCATTATTTTCATCTAGTACGTCTATCTTTTGAGGTTCATGACCTTCAGTACCCTTGATTGTAATGCTGTCAGAGCGCATGGTGGTACTGTGTTGGTCCACAGTGGTGGATGGCGATGAGGTAGTTATAGGGACATCTGTCCCTGTCAGAGTAATGTCTCCATGTTTTATTCCTGAGTTATCAAACATATCATTTTCATCTTTATCAAAGTCATACGACAGATCCTCATGGAATCTTATAAAATTGTAGTCGTAATAAAAATCATCAACTTGAAGATTTTTCACAATAGAATTATCAGAGGACTTTTCAACATGACTATAATGTGAGAAATCATCTTCTATAATGTAATTGAGGTCCCCAAGTACCAGTCAATGATCTTTTTGTGGTTTGATTAAAATTTTCCCATTGTGCTATTTAATAAACTCTAGAAATGAATGCGAGGAGACGACTATGCTGAATGTAATAATAAATTTTTTTTTTATCTCAGCAGTCCTGTAGTTCTAAAACACAGATAGCAGCAAATCTAGCTTAATTACTCTTTGCTACTCTCCCCTAGGAACTGAATTGACTCCAGAAGGAGGAGGGATAGCCCTTCTTGTGTACTGTTCTCTGTTAGAGTCATGTCCTTGGGCTGATTTCGACCTTTATTTGACAGCTTTAAGAATTAGAGTCTCCAACAGAGAAATGAAGGGACCCACAGTCCAGAGGCTTCACAGACTTCAAAGGTGTTTGAAGAATGTTATCAGATAAACCCTCAAACAGATGCGATAAAGGGCCCTGGGGCCCAGGTGTCAGTCTGCACTGATTGGTGTGACCCTCAAAAGATGTACATGGACATTAGGTGGCAAGTCCCACAGCTAAAATTTGCAGAACACTGTCGTATGTTTGTTTATGTGTAGATAAATGTTCACCATTGTTATCAGTCACAAAAAAATTAAAACCCCAAAATCTTCAATTGCCTGATTTTGATTATAAGATTTAAAAAAAAGATAATTTTTTTTAAATGATTTGAACATAAATATATAGCTTAATTCATTTTACAAAATGTTATTTGATATAGTGGGAGCCCTTAATTTGAATTCTGCTGTTATGATATAGAATAATTGATTTACCCGCTGTGCCAGACCAACTAAATAATGTCATTTGTGCGAGCACTTCAGTAAAATGAAAGATGAGTAGCGGGTAATTGCATCTAAAAATAATCATATTGAAACTCTTCAACACTTTTGAGACTGGTGCACTTGTAGTATGGACATAGTTTCCTCTTATTCTTGTGTCTTTTTTGGAATTTACTCAATATGAAATACAAATCGATGTTAATAAAGAACTGTTGGTGCCATGCAATAATCCTTAACAGAGCTGTTGATGACCAAAAGCAAAAAAAGCATGTATTGTTATCATAATCGATAGCAATTAATACACTTCATCTAATAATATATTTTCAAGAGGAGTCACTTGAGTAAATATTTTAAATTTACAGAAGCACTGCAAACGTTTTTCAGTGGCATTAAGTATACTTTCAAACCTACACTCTAAAAAATGCTGGGATGTTTCAACCCAACATTGGGTCAAATATGGACTAACCCAACCGTTGGGTTAATTTTTTACATTACATTTTTAACCCAAAAGTTCGGTTGAAACAACCCAGCATTTTTTTGAGTGTATCAGAGCTACTATTCAACTTAATTTACAGGCTTCAGGCAATTCTGTCATACAATGGATGTGATGTTCAGTCTAATAATTAGAGAATAATACAGAGAATAATAGTCTCATAATACAGAAACTATTGTTTGTGTGCATTTTCCTTTCCTCACCAAAAACACCTCAGTATAAACAAACCTTTTCTATTAGCAAAATTAATGAAATGATCAACAAATAAATGTTGCATGCAATTTGTTCAGCTACAAAACTACAATTTCTCCAAATAATTAATACCCATTCTATCATTATCACACAGCCAAAAGGAATGTACATGCAATTCCAGCCTCTTCCAGTAAACCCCATTCTTATGAACACATGAAACATGGATTTAAATAAGACATTTACCTTTTGTATTACCAAAAACGGGCTGCTTTCTGCTTTGTAACAGCAGCGCTGGATTCAAACAGCCTTCAGTATCACTAACTGGAAAGTATTAGCAGATTAACCCACCCACTGACCAAAGAAACAGCAACCACCTGCAATCCTTGGATCAGATTAGACACACTTTAAAACCATTAAATATTATTTGAATTCTTGATTAGAGAACAACAATCTAAAGACCCCATTTCCTGCTTAAAATGCTGAAGGGCCAGAATTTGTTCTTTAAACATGGGGATTTTTTCAGTGAATTTTATGAAAGAAAACACTGAAAATGTGTTGTTATTTTTCCTTGAAAAAGCCACTTTGCCTTTGGTTTTAATACCAAAGGTAATTATATGTGAAATATGATTAAGGTTAATCATATGTGAAATAACACTGAATAGTTTTCACTGTATAAATTGATAGATTTTTGCTTATTAAAGCTACTAAAATTATTTAGTCAAAAGCAGTGAGTGATTTTCCCCTTTTTCTTTTGTTTTTATTATAGGCTGTTGCTACTTTAAGAATTGATGCACGGATCCACTATACAAACACACCTCAGCCAAATTTCTCCCTACTGTTTATGTGCATTTAAGACTGTGCTAAGTGCTAAGGTGAATACTCGCCAAACTGGTCATTTTGACATATTTTTGTGTGTATTTGACCATTTAGGCAAGCCCCGAAGTAGGGGTGGGCGATATGGCAAAAATATCATAGCACATTTTTTATTTTTTTTTATTTTATTTTTTAGAAATATCACGATTCACAATTTTATCACAATTCTTTGTTGTCATGTTGGTTTTACTATTTTGCAAGTTTTTGCAAGTGAATTTTCCTATTATAAAGACAAAGCCTTTCAAGGTAACAAAATATTTTTTTTAAAAATGGCGAATATTTAGGCCAAAGTGGGCAAAAATAAAATTCACAATTATTTTATTTTTGTTATTAAAAATAAGAACAAAGATACACATTACAACTACACCTAATATACAAATAAAACAAACAGTGTTCTATTTTCAGGTACAATAGGTGTATTTAGCAGGAGCATTCAAGAAATTGAATGAACAAATACAAGAATAAAACACTATATAAATTGATTCCTATTAAGCAACTGCATTAAAGTTTTTCAGTCAAGACAAGAGCAGTGAGTGATTTTTCTCTGTGTTTTGTTGTTTTATTAACATTAAAGGAATAGTTCACTCAAAGATAAAAATTCTGTCATCTGTCTGTCAATTCTGTCATAGTGCTTTATTTTTATACCGTCATTTACTCACTCAAAAGTTGTTTTAAACCTGAATGAGTTTCTTTCTTCTGCTGAACATAAATGCTATTTTGAAGAATATCGGGTCTCAGAGAAGATCTTGATTTCTTTCATTTAAAATAACAAGGAATCGCATGTTTTCCTGAAATAAAGTGGAGGAAAAAGTCTATGCATTGCATTGCAACGCAACGTGACCAGCTACAAGCTACTCGTAAATTAAAGTAGTTAAGCTACATTCAAGCTACCCTTCTGAAAATGTAGCTAGCTACACTACAAGTTACTATCAAAAAGCTACATTGAAAGTACTAAAAATTTTTATTATTATTTTTTACAATTAATATTACAAATAATAATTATTAATGAAGTTATAAGTAAAATATTTGGGGTTTAAAACAACATAATGTAATGCAATCATGATTTCAAAGAATAGGGTGAATTCAGGTTGATTGGGACAATTTTCCAAGTCATTTCAATGACAAAAAGTGTCCCAATCATTTGATTTTGTAAACTATCCGATACACACAATAATACAATAGGCTACTGTATAGTTATATAGTTATATTATCTTAAACTGACTGTCAAAGTGCAAAATTGCTACTAACGTAACATTAATGCAAGAACAAAATGTATGCAGCTTAAACTGGATACGGAGGAGTCATAAAATAAGCAGGTTAAACTCACAGCTCATGCGGTATTTACTGACTGTGAATGGAGATGTCAATCATCAGCCGTGCGCGTGAACACTGCCTTGCGTGAATCCCTCCGCAACCATCCTTTGCCAAATGATAAGCACACTACTGTTCCACGATTTTATTTTCTGTTTGATTAGTGTTCATTACAAAACTGTGGGGCACAGATTATATTATGACTGTTCATCATTGTAAAATAGACATTTGATCTAGAGTGCAATAAAGAAGAAAAATTAATCAGTTTAAAAAGGCTATTATTCACCTCCTGTATGTGCTTTAAGTCTTCGACGTAGACCGCATTTTAACCTTTGTTTTGCGTAAATTACAGTTGATTCATGTGAAATATCCACTCCTGTACATAATTTGCAATATCATCAGACGATCTCTTGTCGGTGGAAAGACTGTAAAGCCGCGCAATGCGTGATATCACAACAGATGGCTGTAATGAGCAAATTTAGTTTGTGATCTAGTCAGAAGAAGACACTCATGACTCGTCAGAACGCAAAATGGAATGTAGCGTTTGGTCGCGCTACATCGCTACTTGCTGGAAAAAGTAGTTTGCTACAGGAAAAGCTACACTGTTTTAAAAGTAGCGTCGCTACTGTAAAGCTACTGAAAAATGTAGTTACGCTAGTAGCGTCGCTATTTGTAGTTAGCTACTCCCCAACACTGATAACGGCCTGTATTATAACTTGAATAAAGTTCTATATTAAAACAGATTTTTTTTACATTTCTTTTTACAGCGTGTTTTTGCAGCGTTAAACAACAATCACAGACATCTGTTAAGATCGCATGCGCAGCTGAGCAAAAGGAGATTTTTATAAGGAATCACGTAAGGTACACTACATGCTACGCTAAAACTATTTTCTGCCATCTGTATTACAAATGGGAATACAACGAATTACAATGTTTTAAATTTAAACTAGCCTACCCAAATAAAGTTATAGTTAAAAGTTCCTTAAGATCATGCAATAAAGTAATTTGTAAATGTTTTAAGCTGTTTTTAAAACATTTGCTGCATGAATTAAAAAAAAAAATCTGCTATACACATATCAGACAAAATCATGTTGAGAGAAAAAAACAGAAGTAGTCGACAAATCCTTCTCAGACAGAGGAACATAAAAATCAGAAAATATGTAAATATTATAAATATTATTATAAACGAAAATAAAAATTTCGTTTAGGACTATATGTTTTATTCCTTTATATGTTGCTTTAATCTGTTTTTCTCCCTAGAAGCGCTGCATGTGTGTGATGTGACGACGTGTGAATCCTTATGTTCTAAATAATGTTTGTGCTGCTGTTTGCACCCCCCGCAGTGCGTGCCCGTCCGCCACGCAAAAGTGTTTCCATCAGTTTATGCGAATGTATTCTTACCGGATAAGAATTTTAACCTACTTAGTTGAGCGCATAAGTTTTTTACACACATTTTTTATTTTAATTTATGCACATCTTGGCATTTCCATCCAGCATTTTTTATGCGATATACCAAAATGTGCATGGAAACACTTATGCACAAAATTGAAATATCGCATAAAACATTTGCGAATAAGCACCGTTTCCATCCAAAGAGTTAAAGAGAACAAAATCGTCACTTCCTGGTAGAACTGGTGCTAAGCTATATATCACTATGAAAAGTAGGAGAACCCCCTGAATATAATAATTTTCGTAGGCCTATTTAATAACATGAGGGAGAAACTGGGTAATGGGGAGCACATGGGGCACGTGGGGGAGGAAAACAAACACAAAACAGTCCAAAGGTGTGACAGTACTCCCCCCTGGCGCTCTGGAGGCCCCTCAGGACAGGCTTACTTGGGAGGGCAGGCCTCCAGAGCAGTACCCGTTCCGGGACCCATGGCGGATCAGGCAGCTCGGGGTGCCATGGTGGATTAGGCAGTTCGGGGGGCTATGGCGGAGCAGGGAACTCAGGGGACCATGGCGGTGCGGCCTCCGTGGCCCTGGCCCCGGCACTCGGCCCGGCCTCTACGGCTGGATTCCTATACCCCCCCCCAAAAAAATCATTGGGGAAAATTTTAGCTTCTAAGGCCCTCCATGGGCCTGACATAGGAGCAGCGGTCCTCCCTGGGCTTGACTTGGGGGCTGGAGCCTTCCTTGGGCTAGACATGGGGGCTGGAGCCAACACTGGAGCGGCCTCAGGGGCGAGGATGAGGGCGGAGAACAGTCCTTTTCTCCTCATCCTCCTCCTTTGGTTAGGGGAAAATGAAGCAGCCGGCAGGCTTGACTTCTTAGAGGCCGGCGTGCTTGACTTTGGAGCGGCCACCTTCTCTAGGCTGAGGACTGGGATGGTGCTGGGAGGATCTGGGTGGTCGAAGCCATTGGAGCACGTGGAGGATCCCGGCGTGGGGTGAGCTGTCGAGGCCCGGTGGTTTTCAGGAGGGGCTGGATGAGGAACGTCCATTACTTCCTCTACCTCTACTTCAGAACCATTTAAATAGAGAACGAGGTTAATCAGCTCGAACAAGGGAAAATCACACGTGGGGAGATCGCAGTGGATCGTGGTTTCATCCAGCCCCAGCAGAAAACAGGCACCGAGTGCGGCGTCGTGCCAACTCACCCAGTTGGAGATCTTGAGTAATTCCCCCACATACCTCTCCAAAGGCCGACCACCCTGCCGCAGGTGCCACAATTGATCCTCAGCCACTGTCATCGTTATAGGTTCGGTATTCTGTCACCATCGGCTGCTGGTTGGAGACGAGGAGACGAAGGAGCACGGAGACAAAGGGGATTAACATGTAACACTCTTTATTAATCTAAATACAGGCAGGAGCACACACATAGAACGAGGGGTTGACGAACAATACCAAACAGGAAACAAGGGTCAGAACATACTTTATATACATGACAAGACGAGGGACACAACGAGGAACACCTGAAATCAATAAACAATCAACATGAAGGAGAAACTGGGTAATGGGGATCACATGGGGCACGTGGGGGAGGAAAACAAACACAAAAAAGTCCAAGGGCATGACATATATAGAGTATATATAAAAGTAAATATTAGAATTTTATTTTTAAGTTTACTATAAAATAATTGTATTTTTATTTTAAATATGATAGTATTATCACACTTTATTATTTTGTTTATTATTTAAAAAACTAAATGAATAAAACGCAATAATATTATTATCGCGATTATTACTTTTTTTTTTTTTTTGTTATATTTAATGGGTCAAGCTATGGGAAGTGTGAGGACCAAACCAAATCTCCAGGTGCTCTTATGAGAACCGGCTGAAAAACTTATGTGCACCCTGATTATTAACATACATGTAACATATATTACATATTACATACATTCATATATTACAGGTCCTGCAGATTTGCTTTATTCAACATCAAGAAGATCAGGCCCTTTCTTTCGGAACATGCTTCACAACTCCTTGTTCAAGCTCTTGTTCTGTCCAGGCTGGACTATTGCAATGCTCTCTTGGCAGGTCTTCCAGCCAGTTCTATCAAACCTTTACAATTAATCCAGAACTAGCAAGATACATTTTTAATGAGCCAAAAAGAATGCACGTCACACCTCTGTTTATCAATTTGCACTGGCTACCAATAGCTGCTCGCATAAAATTCAAGGCATTGATGTTTGCCTACAAAACCACCACTGGCTCCGCACCCCTTTACCTAAATTCATAACTTCAGACTTATGTGCCCTCTAGAAGCTTGCGTTCTGCAAGTGAACGTCGCTTTATTGTGCCATCCCAAAGAAGCACAAAATAACTTTTACGGACTTTTAAATTAAATGTTCCCTCCTGGTGGAAGGACCTGCCCAACGCAATCCGAGCAGCCTTCAAGAATCGGCTAAAAACAAGTATCTTCCATCTTTATTTGACCCTCTAACTCTAGCACTCTCTATTGTAATTCTATTCTTTAAAAAAAACACTTGTCCCTTTTAGACTTGCACTCTATTCATTTGCTGCTTGTTTTCTTAAAAAAATACATTAACACTAGCTTGCTGTATTATTTTTCTATTCTATCTGTTTTCTTTTTATGTATTATATTATTTAAAAAACACTTGCTACGTGTACTGCGTTAAGCTAACTGAGACTTGTTATAGCACTTGTATATCATTGCTCTTTTGTTGATTCTGATTGCTTCCATTGTCCTCATTTTTAAGTCGCTTTGGATAAAAGCGTCTGCTAAATGACTAAATGTAAATGTAAATATATTATTATATTACTAAAGCATCCAATATTTATATAAAATTAGGATGTTTTACATGCCTAAAGCAAATAAAGCTCACCCTCTTTTTACATAAACAAAAAGAAACCATAAAAACTTTCATTTTGCCACCACCTTTCAAGTGCATATCACTATGGATTACATGTAATTACACATATGTTTCTTGCACAGAACAATTGTTAAAACTGAATATATCATCATGAGCCACATGTATTAATTTTGTGTTCCTTGATATGCTTTTTTATTTTTAAAAACGTGCAGCTGTTAACTTGCATTTTGTGTATCTCCAAGCACCATGGTTTCAGCTAAAGATCTTCTTTACTGTTCTACTGAAGAAAAAAGTCACCTACATCTTTGTACACCTCAGTAAATTTTCACTTTTGGGTGAACTACCCCTGGGTTTCAGTACCCATAGTAATAATGTTATAACGAGTTGAATGAAACAGCAAAATCTGAGCTAATCAAAGTCCTTTGTGAAGCAGGATTTTGAACCAATGATGTTTCACTGTGGGCAGTGCTACCCAGAGCAACATAACAGAAATAAAATCTAAACTTCTGACAAAATCCATGCTCCCAAATATGTGTCTTTTCCATACTAAGCAGCATACAAAAAAAAAAACTATTTAAAATCTTTAACCCTCTGGGGTTGACAAATGCGCCGATACGTTTTGTGGCATTTTTTCCAGATAGAAAGGAACTTAAATTACTAAATTAAAAGAGCCATACATCATTCAAATGATTTAATGATCAAAAAAAGGTCTTCCTTTTTTTGTATACCTACACTCATAATAACAATAAAATGCTGTGCTTTTGTAAAATGAAGAAAACAAACAGGATGTGCTTTCAGCCGTCTCAGTCTCTGTGAACAACGTTTTGAAAAAATAAACCAAACCTCAGCAAATACTTGACACACAGACATGATAAATATATGTATAGACAATAGAAGCTTGACGTGTCTTCTTTTAAATAAAGTAAGTCATGTTCGAAGACAAATATTCTATTACAAAGAATATTTGTAAGAATATTTATAAAGAATTAATGAATAAAGAATTAAATGAAACTAACGCAAGGTCCAGTCTTTCCCGTCTGAGCTCATTATCTGTAGTATGATCATGCTCACGAGCCGAGCAAGCTTTTCATATGACAATCATCCACGTGAGACACGCAGACATGTAAACACCCACATCACCTCCGTAAACAAATGTGAACATTCAAGTTCATCTCGGCTACTTTTCGTTTCTGGAAGAAGACATGCTGAGAGAAATAAACCAGAATTTACCTCAGAAGAAGAACACAATGTGATGTATGGTTTGATCCAGCGGAGGAGATCATTTACATTAATAAGTCTTTTTTTATCACTTGATTAATTATTTGATTAAATATCAGTTATGGTTGACTTGTTTCAACATTTGAACAGGATCTGTTTCAGCAATGGCACAAAGGTGTGTGACTGTTCAAGTCTCTGTCTTTAGATCAGTGTGCCCAATAATCTGTCTTTGAACTTCATTGTGTATATTTTGATTATACTGTGTTGTAAATAAAATACAAATAAGCAAAACCCCCATTATTTTACTCTCCTCACATTCTTTCTTACCTGCCTCACAGTCACAGTGATGGCCCATTAGGGGAGGGCCCTTTGTCTCAGCTGTGAATCACTATTAACTGCTCACAAATTATTGTAGCACAGTTTGATGATTACAGTGTAATCAAACTTTAGCCATTAATATGTTTTTAAGATACTGAAAAAAGCACAAATGTCAGGGAATGTCAAAATTTCTCCAGAGTCCCAAAACCCCTTAGACTCCAGAGTGTTAAGCCATGGATATACTCACAGTGAAGTTCCTTTTTATTCTTCATTTAGGAGTAAAAAGAAGTTTGAACTTCCTTCACAGCAGTACACTGTTAGTGAACATCCCTATGCCAACCACACCACTGAGATACTTTAATTTCTACTATAAAGCAGCTCACCAGTGTCAAAATTTTTACTCAGGAAATGAACCAGAGATTTCCACGTCAAAGAAGGCAGAGCCCCAGAGCACACCTACCTTTTATGTAATTGCCACGGACCAACTGTAGTTTGTAGGTGTTTGCCAGTTTGAGCAAACTTTTCTGAAAAGCTCTCTTTGGTAGGCTTTTTCAAACTTCCAAATCAAACTCCAAACAAACTTCATTTTGGCCTGATTTTGTTCAAAATTATGTCACACCACTTCGTTCTTCGATTTCGCTTTAAATATATCAGGACTTAACTCCAAACAAACTTCATTTTGGCCTGTTTTTGTTCAAAATTACATCACACCAATTTGTTCAATTTAGTAATAATTTAAGTATATTGAGGCCTTTAAGATGGCTACATACACAGTATTCATGAAACACTGCATGAACAACAAACATTAGTAATGACTTGTGCACCAAGTCTGTCCACAGTCTAAAGGTGTGGTCACATTAGCAAAGTTATGGTAAAATTTCACTGGCAAAAATGGTCTATAGCAGGGTTCCTTAAATCTTGCCCTGCAGGGCCAATGCGCTGCAGAGTTTAGCTCCAACCCTGATCAAAGTCACCTACCTGTGGTTTTCTAATGATCCCGAAGACATTGATTAGCATGCTCAGGTGTGTTTGATTAGGGTTAGAGCTAAACTCTGCAGGAAAGTGGATCTCGTGGGCCAGATTTGAGGATCCCTGGTCTATAGTCTATTGTCAGTTGTGTAGTGATGCATGAAGAATAATGCTCACACAGAAGCCACTTTCTAACCATGCAGCCATGCAGGGATATTTGTGTGACCAACTTGAACATAAGCAAACTTTTTTGCCCTTACGCAAAATGACTGGATTTCACACAAAATTTAACAGAGCAACAGAAAATGTGACTGCACTTTAATATCTTATTAGACCGTCCAGTTAAATATTCCACCATTAATAAAGTCTTGCTTCCAATCACATAACATTTGAGTTCATGTAGCATCAGCTGGTCTAAAGTATGTTTCCTATAAAGTTCATGGCCTGTGTAATTTGGTGAAGTTCTCTGTCTGCCTGCATTTTTTTATGAAAGCAATGTCTGCCAGAGAGCTAATTTATAGTCTGTTTGTTCAAACTAGCTATAGAGCTAGATTGAACAAACAGATCAACTCAGCTATTTCCTGCACTTTTCACCATTTCTAGTATAATATGAAACTATAACAAAGCAGTTACCTAAAGTAAATAGGCAAATCAGTCCGGATTGGCTCAGCTTGTGCATGTGCGTAGGTTGAAAGCAGAAGTGTGCAATAAGGCGACTCCTTACCAGTTCCACATGTGGCGCTGCATTCAGTCCAAGCCCCATAAATCCACTGGAAATAAGAGACAGCACTGCCATTGTTGGAGTCGACAAGAATGCCTCTGCTTATGGTGTACTCATACCACACCCCTGGATTGGTCTCTTGAAAAAGCAGCTGGAGAACATTGAGGGCAGATTAAAGAGAAACCTTGACACATCAACACACAAACAACATACAAACCCATAAATCTCATACGTAGAATCTAGGGCAATGGCCATATAATCAGACATCAATTTGTCAGGATTCTATGACATTGTATTGGTATAGGTTTTTTTTATGAAAAAGGTCAAATTAATGAAGTAGCCATTTTTACAAATAAGCAACCAGATTTAGAAAGTTGTGAAAAACAATGTCAGAAAACTGCAAGTCAAGTGCTAAACATTAAGTACCAGGAAAGACTGTGGTTAATTGTCTTGTTTAATTTCATAATATTAGCAATGATCAATACGTTTATCATTAAATATTGTACACTGAAAAGTATGCAATAATCGCATATAATTTATTTTTATATATTTTTAGCACACATTTCAATTACAACATTGTGATACATTGCACCTTAACTAAATTTTGACTGTATGAATGTATTTTATTGTGAGGCAGTTGCCAGCCCATAGTGTAAAGTGTTACATATTTTGGTGTTGAGACCAGCAACTATTGTAAAATATTTGAAAATGTGAAATTTGATTGGTGGTATAAAGTAGTACAAGATTTTTCCCCAACAGATGAACTGACATATAATTATTCTTGCACAGCAGAACAGTAAAACCCAAAAAGTGAGGTTGTAAGGTTCTCTTTTCCACATGGGATTTAAGAATTTGGAGAGTGATAAGAGAATATTTCATTTGTCTGCCTCCCGCTGCTGTAGACATCCTTCTTTCTCCACCAGCGCAAAGGCTGCGAGCCAAAGGCCTCGAATCGCTCAGTGGGAGGAGGTCCGCAGAGGTCTAGAATGCCCCTCTGCTACACATACAAGCCTAAATCCCTAATAAACAGTATCTTCACTTTAATGGTGCTACAACATGAAAATCATGGCTACTGTAATAAAAAAACTCTGCTAATGATTACAATTGGGAATAAGCCTTTTATGCAATGAATTCAATCATTAAATCCACTAAATCTTCAAATCTATTTTGCTTTTTAAACAAGGAATGGAATAAAATCATACATTAATTGTTTGTTACTGAAAAAGATCATAAAGTTACTTCCTGCTGAGTAGAAGTTTATGCAAATACATTGGGTTAAGCCTTTGACTTCACTTTCCCTGTCAGATAAAGCTGCTCTGTTTTCTCAATTTAAATATTTACTGTTGAAGGAGGATGCCATACATTTATGAGTATATTTCTTTTTAGAAGTCTTTACATAAGTAGTTAATGCTCTGTGCTCAGAGAAATTAGCAGATTTAATTATTCATAAAGAATAGGCCTGTTCTCCATTATAGTGTTTGAAGCGGTAAATGTTTCCATGGATAATACAGTCTGTTCTCTTTTTTCATAAAATAAGTTGTTTGTATATCTTTCCATGCAACAAATGTGAGACGTTAAATTATAATGTATACCATTTTAGGTCTCTATTTAAACTCTAAACCACATTTCAGGCACAGATTCACTAAACTGTGACCTAGTTTAGCAGAGCACTTTAGCAGGTGCCTGTGAAAAGAGACAGGTCTCAAACATCTCATGCTAGATTCTGCTCATAAGCAGCATGTGAGACTTCAGCATGGGACTGAGTACCTGGATCCACACTGGCTCCATAGTCGGTCCGGGGGAAGATATGTTTTCCAGCTGCCCGGTCCTTTCGTAAGTAAATACTGTTCCTGCTGCTTTATACTCGCCATTCCACTGGATCGTCCAGTCACCGTTCAGGAAATATTTTTCAGGGTCATTACTGCGCAATGCCAAGTAGTTCCCAGACTCTGCGACTTCCTCGATACGGATGTCCCGTGCTCCTTCCGGAATTAGACCTATGTCTACATAGCCTGAGAGACAAAAATTACCTCAGCTTATTCAAACAAATAAAGTAGAAACAAAACAAACATGCAATGTTATATTTACAAAATGAATGCTGCTTTGAGTAAAATATAAACTGAAACTCATTTTACAAACCGAGCCCTTCACTGTCCTCAAAGGTCTTCCTCACTGTTTTGCACGTAGATCCATTTCCATGGCACACTCCACACTGATCCTCAACAGCATCTGAGTCAATCTCATAATCACAGCCTAAGTACTGACATGAAGAGACAGATCATAAATTTAACTCCACAATTAGACTAGAGTGATGTGAATTATACTGATATTTTTCTCAGCTGTTGGAACTCTCATTCTGACAGCACCCATTCACTGCAGAGGATTCATTGTTGTGAAAGTGATATAATGTTAAATTGCTCCAAATCTGTTCCAATGAAGGAACAAAATCATCTACATCTTGGATGGACATTTTCAGCAAATTTTGATTTTATATACACTGTAAAAAATGACCATGAATTTAACGGTAAAAGATTGTAAAAATGCTACAGTAAAAACCTGTTAAATGGTTAACGGTACATTCCCCTACTATATACGGTGAAAAACTGTATTTGACATTACATGTATTGGACATTAATTTTACGGTAGTATACCGTTTTTGGGAGTGAAAAAGACTGTATAATTTGCAGTGAATAACCGTAAATTGACATTCCCAGAATTCCCTGCATTACATTTCAAATTTTATGTTTTTTTGTTGAAATAACTATGTTTCTTCTTAGTTTTTTCTTATCAGTTGTCAAATGAATGTTTATTGCATTTCAGTTTCATGTGTGTTACCATGATGGTGTTTAGCGTTTGTGTGAATGACACTGTGCACCTTCTATATATGTTATTATTTAAAAGCTGCTTGTGATGGGCTTTGAATCATCATGTGACTTTCTCATCACCACCTGCATTTGGTGGTTATCAGTGTATTACAGTGTACTGTATAAAGTGTAGTACTATGCAAAGGTCTTGGCCACCACCAGCTTTGTTGTTTTAGCAAAGTTTTAATGACCATATATTTACTTTTCTTTACAAACAGAACATAAAGAAAACATGTACACTAAATTTTAAACCACAGTTTCCATAACAAACAGGCAGAAGTCAGTATTTAGTGTGACCTCCCTTATCACTATGTACATCTTCAACTCTTTTGGGGAGACTCTCCTGAAGTTTTCTGGAGTATTCTTTGATATATTATACCAGGCTTCTTTCAGCACTTCCCAGAGTTCTTCTTTAGAGTTAGGCTGTCTTCTATTTCTTTCTCTGTCCAGGTGATCCCATACTGCCTCTATAATATCCAGGTCTTTTTTTTTTTATTCAGGTCTTTCAATTCAAAACACATTTAATACAATTATGCAAATGAACATTTCCTTTAAAGATAATATTTTTTACCAATAGTTATTACTCAATTTTCCTTCTACTTTCTCTTCTGTTCACTTTTTTTCCCTTTTGTGATAATATATATATATATATATATATATATATATATATATATATATATATATATATATATATATATATATATATGTGTGTGTGTGTGTGTGTATATATATATATATGTGTGTGTGTGTGTATATATATATATATATATAATACTTTAGTATAATATTCAGGTCTGCACTCTACAAAGGCCAGTCCATGATTATCAGTGTTTTATCAGCTGTTTTTCTCTCCAAATATAATTTCACTGTAGCAGTGTGCTTGGGATTATTATCATGCGGAAAAATAAATTCACTCCCAATCAGGCACTTTCCAGAAGGAATGGCATGACAAATTAAAACCTGTCTGTACTTTTCAGTATTCATGATCCCATCCATTTGGACAATATCGAACCACTGGCAGAAATGCAGCCCCAAACCATGATAGACCCTCCATCATGTTTTACAGAAGGTGGCAAGCACTCATTCATCCATCTCTCTCCAACTCTTCTTCTCACATATTGTTGATGATTGGATCCAACAATTTCACACTGGGATTTGTCACTCCATAATACTTTTTTTTCCACTTATCTTCATTCCAATCTTTGTGAGCTTTAGCATATCGTAGCCTTTTCGCCCTATTCTCCTTCCAAAAAGTGGTTTATTGGATGCTACCCTTCCACAAAAACCACTCCTGATCAAGCTTATTCAAACTGTAGAAGGGTCAACTTGGCATCCCGATGAAGCTGCCAGATGCTGAGCCAGGTCCTTGCTGGGCTTCTTCTGGCCTCTCAAAGAAGAAACTGAGAAACTTCTCATCAGATTTTTGAAGTTTTATTGGCCTTCCAGTTCTTTTTCTGTCCTTGAGCTCTCCTGATTCTTTAAATTTCTTGAATACCACATCTTGGGTATCCAGTTTGTTGCTGATTTCCCTTTGAGAGTGGTCTTGCTGATGCAAAATTAAAATTTTATGTCAAAATTCTTGGATCTTTGGCATTTTGAATGGAATGATGTTACAGAGAGTTGGTCTTATTAGCAAATAGCCAACTCGTACAACGTGTAATGCTCAAGCATGTCTTTAACAAACCTGGTGTAAAACACCTTTTTGACATGAGATAGCAGGTGTTAGCAATGACATTAATTAGGGAGGTCACACTAAACACTTGGTACTTTAGTCTATAAGTTTTTTTTTTTTTTTGCATACAAACTTCCTGTATTTTCTGGTTGCATTCTAATAAAGAGACTGATAAATAACTATATATGGTCATTATACTATTGCTATAACAACAAATCACAATTTTAGATTGACAATGTATTACTGTAGAAGATTTGCATTTGAACTGAAAGCATAAATCTAGGCTATGCGTTGACAGTTTCAGAGAATTCACAAAACTGCAACATTTCATTCACTGACACACTTCACTCAAACATGTGCTAAGAGTTAATTTTAAGTAATTTTAAGTGCTTAGAAAAGTAACAATTCTCCTCAAGAAATGTCCACAGTTTTGCTGTCTACAGCAGTTTCACAGGGCTATAGGATGGTTCAGTGAAACTAAAAATGTTTGCATGTCAACTAAATATTTAACTCCTTTATTGTATAAAAGAACAAAACCACATTGAAAACAATAGCTTCCTCCTCTGTATTTAACAATACCGTGTGTAACTCCGCCTGGGGTCATACAAGGACTCATTCAAATATTTATTTGAATTAAGTTTGAGAAGAAGAGAGTGGAAGATTGTTTGCCGACATGTTCTCATGATTTCACACCCCACTGTTTTTGTGAGACTCTTGTGGTATTATTTCACAATAGACTGACACTCAAGCTGACAGACTGTCAATGGTTTACAATGAAAATGACAAGCAGAAATTTACATGGACCGTCTGAGACTGAGCAAAGAGGTCAAAGCCATTACCAACCTTACAAATGCCGTTAATGCATATGTCACGGCTCTGACTGCCTTCATAGCACTGTGTTCCGTCTATGACAGTGTCCAGCATTCTACAAGTGGCTTACTCATATTTGTACCTGTACATTAAACTGGGATAGGATACTGTAGCAGGCTGAGCCAGAAGGTGTTGGGATCATGGCTGATGCCTTACATTGGAAAATAATTCAGATTCAGGTTACAGAAGTGCCAACCAAAATTTGAAGACTTGCCATAATATGCAGAAACAGGCAAGGGTAAAGCAAGAGTAAACAACTTGGTGCTTTTACAAGATGTAGAAATATGATGGAATGTTTGGGTTTCAATTGAGACACCAAACTTGCAGAATTCCGTCTCAATAGGTAAGATAAAATCTAAATGTTTTTTCCACAGATGCTAGCTCTTTACTATAAAGCCCCAGATAAAATTGTAAGAATAAGGTAAGGGCATGATGATGTACGGGGACTTTGCAAAGGTTGTTTGAAAGATGCACAGAAGCATACTTCATCTTTAACTGTTATTATTTATTTATTTATTTTTACTAGAAAAGAGATATTTACTGTAATAAGTACACAGAGGAAGTGGTGACAAATAGTAGTAGATCTTTTTCCCATATCCTTAAAAGTTCTTCTGAAATATGATGCAGATGTTGCACATGATTTCCATCAATTACAACATCCTAGAGATGCATTCACAAGCTGGCCACAACCTGGTTCTATAACAATTTCCATCCTTGAAAACTTGCTTGGGGTGCAAAACATCTGCCAGGATAGAGAATCTAGTCTAAGCCAAATATAATGAAATGGTTATACTTCATAAACTCTGAACGTTTGGACCAGAGACAGTGACTGATTATTGGTCTAGTGAGGCTCTCTGACACCATATGGGATCTGAATTTCTCACCATTTAACAATTTGTTGGAACCGCAGAGACCCTAGAATGCCATTGAAGATGATTGAAAATATAAAATTAATTATAATTACATGTATGAAACCCCAAACACATTATGCTGACGTGGTGGTGAGAAATAAATGCAATCACTTCCTCATCAAATGCTAGCCTTTTCCTATACAATCTGTGGTTTAAAAAAAAGCTATTCTCATGGTTTGTAATTTTTCAGAGTAAACCAGATTAAGCTGCTGTAGCTGTAAGGATTACTTTTACACTACCTTGGAGTTTGGTGAATTTGTGAACCCCATTGGCCTAATTGTATGGAAAAAACATTCTTCAAAATATCTGTTCCACAGAAGAAATTCAAAAATAAAAAAGAGCTGCGTGACCGTTAGTAAATGATCTAAGTAAACGATGGCATAATTCATTCATTCATTCATTTTTTCCCTTCCTTCTTCTATGCAGTTTCTAGATGTTTCTGGATGTTTGCTAGTCAAGAGAGCCCAATGCCATGCATTAACCATTGATGATTGTGTCCAGACAGGGATCCCAAAAGGATTTTTTTATTCTGACATGCTGGTGAGAAATAAATGCATTCATTTACTTATCAACCATAAGCATGCTAGTCTTTTCCCATACAATCTATGATAAAAATAACTTTCTCGTGGTTTATCCCAGTAACGTGAGTGAGCACAAATTGTGTGTGTGTGTGTGTGTGTAGGAAACTCACACAGGGTTGACACACTCCCTCTGGGCATTCTGAACGCCTACACCGCATGTCCTGGTGCACCTGGACCACTCGCTCCATGAATCCCAGCCACCATTCACGCTTTTAGGTTGGAAGCCCATCTCCACACACTCCCCGTCAAAACACCACTGACCAAAAAAAAACCATAACCAAGACTTTGAGTTAGTCAGAGGAATTCAAAAGGAGAACTACGTACATGGTGAACTTCATGCAGGGAAATGAAAAGCCCACAGAAAGCCTGGCTTGCCTTGCCCTCACCGCACTTGGTCCCATCCACAACACCATCCAGCCTCGAGTGGCAGGTTGAGCCCACTGTGCACCACAGGGTGCTGCAGATATTCTGAAGGGTACAATATTTTAAGAATAATTCAGAATAGTTCAAAGCTACATAACATGTTATTATAAATGTTGTAGAATTCCTCTTAATTCTTAAGTAAGTCTTAATTCCTTATCTATGGAAGCCCATTTTTGCCACAGAAATAAATAAATGAATATAAATTACAAAGTAGTTCTTCTAGTTGGAACATAAGACCTGCTAAACTAATGATGTGCTTTTTCCTACTAAAACAGCTGGGAATCAGATGGTCCTGATGTAAGTAGAAACTGACACTTCCTCTGTGATGGAAAAGTGTGTGTGTGGTCTATGCCTTACCAGACACTCAAAGTAATAGAGGTTTTTGTTGAACTGTTCACAATTTAATAGTGAGAAATTTAAAGCAGCCCATGGGCCTGGTATTACATGAGTTGCTTAAAGAAATAGTTTCCTAATGAGATCAAATTCAGAACAGATCTCTTTGTTGAAAAGACCAGCATGGCTGGCTATTGTGTTTTGGGTGCTGGTATTCCCAATCAAATATATTAAGTACACTGAAACATACACATAAAACATACATTTTATTATAGTAAAAGTGTAGTAATGTTTTTTTGGTGTATTCATTACCATTTGCATGACCACACTTTTACTACAAGTACCATGGTTAAACTATGGTTAGTATAGGAAAACCATGGTTAAATTGTGGTTACAATGGTTTAACTATAATGACCATGGTTATTTGGTTTTATGTGTAGTAAAATGGTTAATTTTCATAAGGGATGTGCCACTGCTCGCTAAAAGTTTGCTAGCTATCTTATAAACAGTGATGTGACAATACATAGGCCTATGTTTTTTAATATAAGTTTAATAAATCCTGTCATGAAACCATGTAAAATCACTTTTACACTACTTAATTTGTTCACTTCAAAATAACTTCATTAAATGATGTTGAATGATTAAATGATGCAAATCCAACACACTTTTTTTCAGTGTATAACATTTATAATGAATTATCTTTTTACTTTGTTTGAATGTTTTTGACTTTGATAAAAAATTTAAGGTTTGAACCTAAATAAAAAAATTTTAAATGGGTCCAAAGTATATTTTTTTACAGTGTACTTTTAGGATAAGATGCCTTTGTGTTCCTTTGAAGCTTGAAATGCTCCAGTTCCCGTTCTTTGTAACTGAATGAAAAAAGCGACCATTTTTCTTTCTTTCTTTTGTGTGTGCGTTACAAAAGAAATTCATGCACAGAAACGACATTATCTGAACTTTGGCTTCACTGTCAGAAGCACTTATATATTTTTATTAGGTTACATTATAGCCTACAATTTATTTACATTTCCTAGCAGATGTGTGGTTCAGAATGTCTTGCTCCATCTGTATTTCATAAACAGATAATTTAAGCCCTCTGTCTGCACTTGTGTACACTTCTGACCCATTTTTCTTAGCAGTTTGGCATCGGAGAGCTGTCTGCTGGGGGAATCAGAGTTATTTGTGGGTTCGAGGGAAAATCTTACATCTACATCGTCACAGAGCAGTGAGCTGGATCCATACTGGAGCTTGCACTGATGAGCAGCGCTGTACAGGACGCCAGGGGGAGCAGAGTGCATCTCAAGATCATTTCTGACAGGAGGGTCATCCAAACACCAGCCCCAGCCTCGACTGTGAGGAACATGACAAAAACACATCACATGCAGAAAATACTTAGGCAAAGGTTTCTGGTTTAAGTGCAATTCATTCTCAGATTAGTACTTTTATAGGCTGAAATATTACATTATATAAACTGAATAGCCTCTAAGATCTTGTTGTATTTCAATATTCTTTAATAGATCAAGGGCCAAATTTACTGCTTGGCTTGCGCCAGCACAAACCCTCCTTTGGCATAAAAAAAACACTTTCAGGATTTACTAAAGACACATAATGAAAAATGAATGATGAAAGGGCATGGACGCTGTTATTTTTGTGGCTTATTGCATATGCTTTGAAGGAGTTCCCCTTTTAGATGCAACATTTATGGGAGGAGTGTGTTTAAATGAATCAATGTGACTTTCTAAGGTTTGAGGTAATCAATGTACAAGTATTTGTGCCCAGAAAAGCATTTTGCACCTGACATGGTGACGATAGCCAGGGGCGCATTAATGCACGGAATGAATAATTAATAATATAAATAATAATATAAAGGAATATAAATAATTGAATAATTATAATAAATTATAATAAAAATTATTTATATGGGAGTTTGCAGCAGTGACAACAGCGTTCCGTAAACAAACAGAAAATATTTAGCGATGCCCTGGCTGTAGTAGCCTATATAGTGAATGGCTCAGTTTAGGTTCCCCCCACACAGTTTTTATACTATAGTTGGTATGTTCCACGTGTTCCATCGATATAAGCAGAATGTACAATGCATTCGCTGCTAGTAAATAACCGCAGAGTATCTTTATGTCAACATGCAGATTAACAGAAACACAACACTGCTGTGTGAAAGGAACTGAACTGTTTACTTTATGTAACGGCTATATAATTCTGCTGTTCCACAAGCGCCACCTTGTGGCAAAGAGTAAATTTGCATATTCGCTTATATTCACATTTTACGCAGAACAGTGTTGTGAATGTTAACTGGCATATTAACAAGACAAAAAACGAAATTTGACAAATAATTTTTAGGAAGCTTAAAAAAAGGAGGTTTTCTGGGGTCGGGGGGCCTACTGTAATGCTGTAGCCCAGGGGGTTCTTTGGTTATCTTAAGGCGCCCCTGACGATAGCTGATTTATAATAAAAATGATTTATATGGGAGTTTGCAGCAGTGACAACAGCGTTCCGTAAACAAACAGAACATTTTTAGCGATGCCCTGGCTGTAGTAGCCTATATAGTGAATGGCTCAGTTTAGGTTCCCCCCACACAGTTTTTATACTATAGTTGGTATGTTCCACGTGTTCCATCGATATAAGCAGAATGTACAATGCATTCGCTGCTAGTAAATAACCGCAGCACAGAGTATCTTTATGTCAACATGCAGATTAACAGAAACACAACACTGCTGTGTGAAAGGAACTGAACTGTTTACTTTATGTAATGGCTATATAATTCTGCTGTTCCACAAGCGCCACCTTGTGGCAAAGAGATACTATAGTTGGTATGTTCCACGTGTTCCATCGATATAAGCAGAATGTACAATGCATTCGCTGCTAGTAAATAACCGCAGCACAGAGTATCTTTATGTCAACATGCAGATTAACAGAAACACAACACTGCTGTGTGAAAGGAACTGAACTGTTTACTTTATGTAATGGCTATATAATTCTGCTGTTCCACAAGCGCCACCTTGTGGCAAAGAGTAAATTTGCATATTCGCTTATATTCACATTTTACGCAGAACAGTGTTGTGAATGTTAACTGGCATATTAACAAGACAAAAAACGAAATTTGACAAATAATTTTTAGGAAGCTTAAAAAAAGGAGGTTTTCTGGGGTCGGGGGGCCTACTGTAATGCTGTAGCCCAGGGGGTTCTTTGGTTATCTTAAGGCGCCCCTGACGATAGCTGATAATTTTGCTGCTCTTGGTAGATTTTGTTGGTCATTATAGAAATGAGATGGGTGTATCTGTGTTCTATAATTTGTTCATTGTCAGTATATCATCTGCAGAACTCTGATATTTAGTTGGACTGCCTTTAGCTTTGATAACATTATGCTTTCGTTGTGGCATTACAACATTTATTTCCATCAAGAGTTGCATTCATTTTTGGCTGAGATCGTGTATTTACAATGGGAGCATTGAACCACTCTGTAAAGTCGAGTCCAGCACATCCTAAAGACTTTCAATAGCGTTAAGGTCAGGACACTGTGGTGGCCAATTCATACATGAAAATGATTCCTCATGCTCACTGAACCACTATTTCACAAACTGAGCCTGGTGAATCTTGGCACTGTCATCCTGGAATATCTACATGGGCACATTCTATGACATGCTTAAGAAATAAAAAGCTCTGCACTGCGTTAGTTAAAAGAATGGTTGCAAAACATAAAACATGCCAGAATTAATCACTGCAACAATGATGCAATCCTAGATTCTTCAGTATTTGATTATTAAAATATAAATGTGGACTTTTTTTTCTTTTGGCTAGGCAGGGTGCATAATATGTATGCTAAAGACAAATTTAAGCCACCTCAAAAACACATTATTGTTAGGACTTCCCCAATAATAAAAGAGCCTGCGTTTTAGAAGAGATACCCAACAGGAACTTCCTGAAGAGCACTCAGCAGTTTTCCTTTGATGACACTGTTTCTTTGTTGTTCTGATTTCATGGTGCCTACTTATAAAATAGTGCGTAAATAAATAAAAGTAATTTTACAGTGTGGGTGGAAAGATGGAGTTTTTAACATTATTTGCAGTTCTAAGTTCTTTTTTGTATCAAATTAGTTTGGTACACACAGCCAAAGTTTGTCCAATGATGCTACTATTTAGGTTTAAAGACTAAACTTGATTCTCTTCAGGTAGAATCACTGCTTGAACTAACTGAGCTGCAATAACAATATGACATTATGCATCACTGTTTCCGGGTCCAAGAGCTTTATCAGATCCCAAAAGCAGACTACAAAACATGCTCATCTACAATACTTTGAAAACTCAAAAAAAAAAAAATCTCCAAATCGAAATTTCATTTGGCCAGACAGTGATATTTTGATATTGCTTAATTTTATTACAGGCCTGTTCAACAGCTGGCACTCCTGGAAAAGTAAAACATTTTCCACATTAATATTCATAGGACGCAAATTTAATAGTGAAAAACCTTCATCTAAGAAACAGAGTGTCATTTGACCAAACTGAAAATATTACATAAGCCCTCAAAACCTGTAGTGCAGATTGCTAAAAATGCTCATAAAAATCTGGCCATTTAGGGAAAGTTAGCGATACTAAATATGTCTTTAGTTTTATTTTTGCCAGAGGCCATTCTATGAAGTACAAAAAAAAACAACTCAACTATACAGGAAATGTTTTAGCCAAAATATAACCATGCAATTGCGGTGCAATATGGACTTAAAATTCTAAGTAACAATCTCCAAGTCAAAGCAGACAGCATGTCAGCCTTTAATTCAGTTTTTGTGATGTGGCTCAAATAATCCAACTGAAAAACACTCAGCAGCTATAACTGACACTGAGGGAAATTGGATACATGCTGCTGCAAATATTTCTTTAAAAGCCCACAATTGTTTTGGTCCGCTTGAGTAAGACTAAACTGTCCTTTCTGGAAACATGCCATCTGCCTTTAAGCCTCCCAAACCGTATGGTCCTTCCCTCAAATTCTCTGTAACACAGTTCATATTTAAAAAACAACCAGGCTGAGCAGCAGTGTCTATCGTGCGTTTCAATAACATTTACAGGCCCTTCCAAAATCTAAAGACATTAACTGAAAGGGACTAACAGATGCAGGATTTGAATTGGAATGACAAGGGAAATTTACTGAATTTATCAAAGGTAATGGCATTCTGGGAAACAAAGTGTTTAAAATATTCTGAATGTATAAGTGAATGCAAAGTATATATATAAAATGTATAAGGCCTACACATTTTCTAAAAAATAAATAAATAAATAAATAAAAAGATTTTTAATTTTAATTAGCTTTAATTGTAATTTTATTAGTTCTAATTTGACAACTATTTATTTTCTAGTTAAAAATTAGAGTTATATTCATTCATTTGAATTCTACTTTGAATTTTGGTCACATTTATGCTACCTGTTTGCTGCCTTGATTCAAATTCATAAACCGAATAGGAATTTAAAAGGCATTCACAACTGATTTTGGAGGCGAAGAGAAGTGCAATTTTAACCATTTTCTGCATGCATTTTTAAACAGAAGACCTAACATATAAGCATCAATTAAGAACATCTGGATATTTTAATAAATTAAAGATAAAGTTTGTCATGCATGACTATTTGCAGTTGACATTACTGTATCTGCAAACTGTGTCTTTTACAAATATTATTATTGATTTGTTTTCTTTAGTGTATTGCAACTGTCAAAATGCAATAAACTGGCATATGTAGCTGGTAACATTCAGTCCTTTTACATCTTGTTGCCACTCCAGCTATTCAAACAGTTATATCAGAGACATATACAAAGAAATGGCTCTCATCTGCCCAAGAGTTAAAACACAGATAGAATAATGGTGTATGGGTAGGCCTAAACAATCGAAACCTCAAAGGGATTAAGATAAACTAATTACTCAGTTCCTGATGGATCCGCTTGGCCTAGATATCGTAACACAGCCCCATCCTGTGTTTGGGCACTGCCAGTTGTGTTAAACATTTCCCCCCATTTCAGGCCAAGCTGCAGCAGGCAAGCCTTGTCTAATGTGCTCCATATGGCAGGCAGCAAAACTAGTGTAACTATGACAGAAGAATCAACACAGCCTTGTTCCTTCTTGGGAAATCTCAGCCATTCACATTGCCTTTGGCAACACACACATGCAAAGGTCAAGAAGGACAGAGCCAGCTTGTTGAGAGAGTAAAATACTGATAAAGCACCCAGTGGCAGTTGTTGCCAAGAAGCTTTCCAATGAACTCCATTAACTTCCCTTAAGCATAAAAATCGTAAGTATGAAAATGGCTTTCATGATATATGAATATTATAAAAAACAAAGCAATGTCCAATTTGTACATTTTCACTTAGGAGTGCACTCACTTTTGTGGCCAGCGGTTTAGAAATTAATGGCTGTGTGTTTAATTATTTTGAGGGGACAGCATATTTACACTGTTATACAAGCTGTACACTCACTACTTTACATTGTAGCAAAGTGTAATTTCTTCAGTGTTGTCACATGAAAAGATATAATAAAATATTTACAAAAATGTGAGGGGTGTACTCACTTCTGAGAAATACTGTATATACACACACACACACACATGTATCCACTATCCACTAGGGGGCAATCTGATTAGTCCCGCAGCTAATCAGGCGACCAATAGAGCTCAAGGTGGCTCTGTGAAGCAGCATTTTCTATATATTTACATCAAAAGCAAGTATCGCTTGAGTGAAAATTACACAAACTTGGGGGGCACGTGTCCTAAAAGTTTGAAAACCCCTGATTTAGCTAATTGCAACTAAACTCTGCAGGATGTTGGCCCTCAAGGAGAAGGACTGGACACTGCAGCTCTACACCATTTCCTGTTATCTCTGTACTTCGAATAAAAAAGGCAAAAAGAAAACCAATAGTGACAAGTGAAAAAAAAGCATTGTTTTTTACTCACTCGAGGAAACGGGTGATGTATTCACGGCTGCAGCGTGACCAGTTGGGTGGAGAGGTTCCATACAGGAGCTGTGGAGACATGATGAAAGGTCTTTTCCCAATAGGCTCACAGTCATTGCCGTTCCCATCATGCTGAATCCCAAAGCTGTGGCATAAAAGCAAATCGTACAGAGAGAGAGGGTGAGAAGACACTGCTGGACTGGCTTTCAGCCATATTTCACATTGGCTCAAATGCTGGTAATTCAATCTTAGCATTTACAATAATAGGTAGCAAGACATTGAACCATAGTAAATGCATTCACTATCCTTTCTACTTAACCTGTCTGTGCAAAGTTGTATGAACTCTTTCAACTGTTACAAACCAGTAAACCCTAGCTTTTGCACAAAATCCACAAGAATACATTGAGAGGGACATAACAACCCTAAAAATCAACCATGGTTTTATTATAGTAATAAATGTAGTAACTATGTTTTTTGCCATATTGATTATCATTTGTATAACCACAGTTTCAAATACCATGGTTAAAATATGGTTAGTGTAGCAAAACCTTGGTTAATTTGTAGTTACCACTGAGGGTTCCAAGTTGTCTTTTATTTCCTGAAGCAAATTAAAAATAACATGGCTTGGCAAATGATATGTTCGGATAATGTGTTCTTTCCAAATAAATTAAAGGGGTCATATGATGTTGCTAAAAATAACATTATTTTGTGTATTTGGTGTAATGAAATGTGTTTATGCAGTTTACGGTTCAAAAAACACATTATTTTCCACATACTGTACATTATTGTTTCTCCTCTATGCCCCGCCTTTCTGAAACGCGGGCTAGAGTGAGGAACGGCCGGCGGGCTTGAGTGAGCGGAGGCGGGTGGGCTAGAGTGAGCGGCTGCCGGCGGGCTAAAGTGAGGAACGGCCGGCGGGCTTGTGGCAACCACATGTGACGACCCCAGGCTGGACTCCGCTTCATCCACGGTGAAAGCCGATCCGGCGATCCACAGCGCGAAGTTGATGTATTTCCTCAGCGACCAGCACGGATCAGCTCTAGGCATGACGAAGCGGATATTGTCCTCTTTTGGAAGGCCAAACAAAGTAGTTTCGCTTTCACAATGAAACACACAGCGTCTTCATGACATGGTGGCAGCAACAATACTACAGCGAGAATAAAAGTTACGCCTTCTTTCTTTGCGTGAACATTTGGGTGGCGTTATGCAAATCTTCCCACATCGTGAAGTAGACATATGGGGGCGTGTTAGAACTTAGAACTTTAGGCATGGTTGACTCTTAACTTTAATAAAGAATATCCTCCTTTCTACCGCGCTCTCTGTTCTCTGCAGTGCCTCCTCCTAGCAACAATAATTGCAGCCATTTCAAGCACAAAATAGTTTAAGACATGCTTTATTTGGGCGTTAAATAATGGCGCAAATACCAGTAATTAGACGAGCGCAAATGTTAGTAAATCTCGATTAATTTGAATACTCTCCTCCCATAAGTTTTGCATCTGAAAGGGAAACTCCTAGAAATGCATATTCAATAAGGTCAGGTGCAAAAATAACTGTGTCCACGCCTTTTCAGCGCTAATTCCTCACTGCGCGTCTTAAATCCTGACAGCACTATTTTAACGCCAAAAGATGGTTTGCGCTGGCCTTACTGTTAACTTTACATGGAGCAAATTCCACACACAGAAAACACTGGTAACACATACAGTTTATTCATACAGAAATGTTCACATTTTTGTATAAATGAACTGAATTTTGAACAAAAATATGAACTTCACATTTCTGGTTTAAACCAGAGCTTGCTCCATAGACATACATTATAAGTGTAGCGTCTCGACCAATCTGACACACTAATTTTAATTTG
>NW_015505951.1:315219-318582 GCF_001515645.1 Sinocyclocheilus grahami
GTTAATTATTCATATTTCCCCATGAGCTGATTCGCTACATAAGCATTACTATCCACATATTTTTTTTACAAATTGAGGGGCTGGGCAAGTCAAACTAATTTTCTGCTGAGATGTTGTTGATAGAGCTTGTTTTGAATATTTCTTAAAATGTACATTGCGGAAATTCAGATTTTCTAATATATTACAAAGACTGCTGTCTCAGCTAGCAGTCTAGAAACACAGCTCACTAGAGACCCTTACTGAGCTGTCAAGCTGCCTCTTCTGAGTCCCACTGTGCTTGACTGTTTATCATGAAATCACTGTTTATATTTCTATGTGGTGTGACCACAAACATTTATAAAAGGCATGTGACCAAATGGCACAAGATCAAACAAACTCTAAGTCTAAGTAAGACTCTAATATGGCTTCTAACAAACAGACTGTCATTTAAGAGTACGCTCCTGCGAAGAAAAAAAATCCCCATTTCTGCACCACTAGGCATCCATTAGGCTTCACAAGTCACATTCAGACCACCTTCATTTACATTTAATGGTCTGGAACAAACACTGACTTCTTAAAAACATATTATATTATCTTAAAGGGAACTTTACACAATGAATCACACAGATCTGAATGAAATATAGCTTGCGCGATGCTGGCAAAAAACTTTATAGTCATAATTGGTACCAGAAAGAGTCCCCTTCTCCACAACTCTCATGTGAAAAAAGCAGCCGGTTCAGCTTTCTACTGAAGAATAACGAGAGAGCATATTCAGTGAGTGATGGCCTTATACTGCCTCCAGTAAAGAGTGTGTTACTGGACTCTTAACTCCACAGAACTAATGCATGTTTCATCAAAGACACCTTGGCTTTGAGAGCAACACAAAATGAGCAATTTGCATATGCAACACTGTGTCTAGTTTTAGCTGAGGAAGGAATCTGTATTTCTTTCCAAACTTGAAAAACACAGAGGTGTCAGTTTTGTTGTGTATTATTTCTAAACCAGTGATTAATACGCACACAATGTTTTTTAAGCATTACATTATTACCATCTAAAAGGATTTTTAAAAAATAAATGAATATCTTTATTCAGAAAGATTAATTCAACTGATCAAAAGAAACATGAAAGACTTTGACATTGTTACAAAAATGTTCAATTTCAAATAAATGCTTTTATTTATTTATTTATACTCATCAAAAATGCTGAAAACATTGTAGCAAGGTGTAGCAGAACACTGCATAACAGGTGTGACACTGAGGACTGGAGTAATGACTGCTGAAAATTCAGCTTTGCCATCACAGGAATAAATTACATTTTTAGATATTTGGAATATATATTTAAAAACAACAAAACATTTTACTAACCCCAAACATTTGAACAGTAGTGCATATAATCAGCAATATATCAGCAACTTCCCTCTATATATCATTATCTGCATTAGCTATTTAAAAAGAAAAAAGAAAATAAAAAAATACATATTAGCTGAATACCAAAGAATACCATTTATATCGGAGCTGAGATGCCTTACATACTGTGGTGAAATGGCTGTACCACTCAAGAGTAATTCACAACAATGTTCAGTACAACTACAAAAAGACGGAACCCAGACATTACAGAAAGCAAGTCAACACATACTGTATGTCACAGAGCCTTTCTTCTTGACCAAATTTTAGGAAGGAAAGAGGAGTCTAGAAATGTGTACACAACAGCCAAATGTTTGGACACTTGAGTCCATTTTTGCTTCCTGTGGCCTTAAAAACCTTTTGATCTAAAGGCGTATAAAGGTATATACACATAGAAATTCCATTAATAATCTTTAAAAATCTACACATGGAAATTCAATCAATAATCTTTCAAATGTATAGCTAACTTGTAAATATAATAAACAGTACATGTAATCTGTGTTATAGAACTTACTTGTGGCCGAGCTCATGTGCGATTGTAAATGCCAGGGTCAGGCCTGTGTCTTCATTGATGCTGCAGCTGCGGTGAGGTTGGCACATTCCAGCCACATGAGACAGTCCCAATGTCTCACAAGGCTTATTGATGGCGGCACAAATGTCTCTTCTGTGTCATAGAAAATGGTTAACACGTGTATTATATATATGTAAAGCAATGCAATTTTGGTTACAATTAGGCCATATGTACCTAGTAATGAGGACAGCCACATCATGATGGACTGGATGATCATCGTCCTTCATATTGATGCCTTTCTGCCACTTACAGAAGCTGTTCAGGCTGTTGTCTGCATGATGCGTAATTTTCAAATCCTCCTGATAACATATAAAATAATTAAATACATAAAATGGGAAAATTGTATGTAAAGTTTGTATATGAAGTATGACATAATTATTGCGTTTAAAGAAGTATTACTACTTTATTATTAAAATGAAAGGCAAATCAAAATGTATTTATTTCAGCTTTTATTGAAGGTATTGTGTTGAGGAATGAGAATTTATGAAAGTAATGATTCAACTCTAAAATGCATTAACTTGTAGATGGTGGCAAACACTATGCATATAAATACAATGCAGTGGTTACACACTGTAAACCACAATGCCAAAAAAAAAAAAAAATCAAAGACTTTCCATATGTGACCCTGAACCACAAAACCAGTCATAAGTGTCCATTTTTAGAAATTGAGATTTATACATCATCTGAAAGCTGGATAAATAAGCTTGATGTATTGTTTGTTAGGATAGGGCAATATTTGGCCGAGATACAACTATTTGAAAATCTGCAATCTGAGGGTACAAAAAATCTAAATATTGAGAAAATCACATTTAAAGTTGTCCAAATGAAGTTCTTAGCAATGCATATTACTAATCAAAAATTAAGTTTTGATATATTTATGGTAGGAAATTTACAAAATATCTTCATGGAACATGATCTTTACTTAATATCCTAATGGGGAAACAACACTCTGGACTTTGTTTACACCACCCGGAGAGGAGCTTTCAAGGCCCTCCCCCTCCCCCTCCCCCACCTCGGTGCCTCAGACCACATCACTGTCATGCTAATGCCTGCATACAGACCACTTGTTAAAGTCACCAAACCAGTTCACAAACGGATACAAGTGTGGCCGGAAGGGTCGTCAGAGGCTCTTCAAGACTGTTTTAACACCACTGACTGGAATATGTTTAAGCAGGCTGCCACGTACAATAACACCACAGACCTCCAGGAGTACTCAGAGACTGTCACTGCCTACATCACCAAGGGTATTGATGATGTAACAGTCACAAAGACCATCACTGTCCGGGCCAACTAGAAGCCGTGGATGACAGGGGAGGTCTACGGACTCCTGAAGACGCGGAACGCTGCCTTCAGAGCTGGAGATGAGGTGGGCTTGAAGACAGCTAGGGCCAACCTTTCCCGCGGCATCAG
>NW_015505951.1:318788-324805 GCF_001515645.1 Sinocyclocheilus grahami
GCACCTGTGACAGCACCATCTCCCTGCTGAACGAGCTGAACATCTTCTTCGCTCGCATTGAGGAACAAAACAGCACCACTGCACGGAAGACTCCACCTCCTCCCGGCGACCAGGTGATGACGCTGTCCCCGGACAGCGTGAGGAGATCCCTCAGCAGGATCAACGCACGCAAAGCTCCGGGTCCTGACAACATTCCTGGGCGTGTACTGAGAGACTGTGCAGTGGAACTCACCGATGTCTTCACAGACATTTTCAACATCTCGCTAAGCCAGGCTGTTGTCCCCACATGCTTCAAAGCTACCACCATCATTCCAGTCCCAAAGAAGTCGTCTCCATCCTGCTTCAATGACTACCATCCAGTTGCACTTACCCCCATCCTCATGAAGTGCTTTGAACGGTTAGTCATGCACCATATCAAGTCACAATGATGTCTTGACAGTTTTTCCAAGTCTGTATTATTTCACTGAGTTGCTCTCTGTGTTATTTAAACCAGTGGTTCAATATTAAAATTACTTTGGGAATACGAAACTAACACCCAATGACATAAACTGTTCTTACTCATGTTTCTTGTTTGCAGCCATGAATCCAAACAATTGCTATGGTTATCACTGTGCCAATAAACAAATTTCAGGAGCATTTCTGCAACCTAAGGCATGTATGTAAAAGGTTAAATAAATGTATATGTTTATTTATTGTTTATCACTAAACCCTAACTCACCGAGCATCAAATGCAAGTCAAATTTTTCAGTAAACAAATCATTACATTTGAGTTGATTTTTAAGCCACAATGTAAGAATGATAATGTGATGTATGATTCAAATCAAATTTCACTTTATAAAGACTACTGTACATCTCATGTGATTTTTTTTCTAACAGCTGCAACTCCTCCAATTTCCCACCAATATACCAAGTTTAAAATATGCTTTTTTGACTATTTTGTTTTTATTTTTCTCTTCAGAAACCCATGTGGTGACACATATGGGGAATATTCCTCAGATTAAGCAACCAAAGCAAAAAGTGACGAACAGTGATTACCAACGTAAACCAAAAACAGTTGCAGACCCCTGAATTAGGTGATTCATTCCCACATTTAAATGCAGTCATCACCAACAAAACCTTGCACTGTGTACATGGTCATAGTGCACCTAGTCTGTTTTGCAGCAGTGATATTGACTCAGACTGTCTGCCATGTATTTTTAGAGCAAGGGTTTGCATCACTGCTTTGTCATTTCACTTACCTCGTCCTTTTCCAGCAGAATGAGACGCACGACAGCGATGTTGATGGCATTTCCAATGCTGGCATCCCGAAATAACCCTGCCACCTACAAAACACAACATTCTCACATATGAAATTGTAAATAATTGAATGTCATGTCGATTTGAAGCTAATCTAACATCACAAACTTTCTACTGCAGTGGTTTATACATTTTGGGTCAAAATCTATGGGCAGTAATGGCAGTTTGTTTTGATTCCTCTGGAATGGAGAGCATTTGGATGAAAGCTAGAGAAATGGATAGAGTATCTGTGTCAGCTGTGTGTGGAGCCTTATGATCTGGCCACTGACTAGAGGGAACGATAATACTTAATGTTGTAACGTTTTTAATGATTGTTACGGGAAGGATTTAGAGTGAAGTAACCTCAGATAGTTTACTGCAGCCGCTGTTTTCAGCCAGCCTGAGGAGAGATCACACAATGACAGATTTTTAGGTGCGATGACAGCCAAGTTAATCACAGATCTTTACAGGGGCTTAGATGAAAGACAGTGGAGCTGAAGCTCCCTCCTAAGTAGGGTCTAGGAATTCCTATGCAGAGAAGTAACCAAAATAAGTCACAGAAAGAACTCAAGAACACTTGATATGACTGACATACTGATATTGAACTAAGGAGTTTAGCACAAACAGATTTTCTGTTGGTGAGATGCTTAGAAGCTCTGCTCTCATATCAAAGCTCACCTTGAGGTAAATGTGGTCTGAAATGTGATGAGGCATTTTCTATGCTTCTGTGGTGCTCATTACAAAATGTTCCAGTGAATTAATGAGGCACCTTTGAAGCCGTTCTGTCTTTTTGAGGTGAAGCAACTTCTGCTGACATTAACCTGATCTTTGATGAGTCTATGGCACACTCAAATTCTGGTTAACTTTATTATAATACCTTGATTTTTCAGGTTGCAGGCACTGATGTTCCAGTTCTCTGCAGTGATCAAGCTTATATGGATTATGTTGGCAAATATATTTAGCAAGGTGAGAGATGTAAAGCAAACGAATAAACACAACTTGTGATCATTAGTCATTGCAATCAATTAGTGAATTTCTGGGCATAACTCATCCTTGCTTAAGCTACAGACATGAAAGAAATCTAATATCATGTTGCTTTTCAAGCAGAGGTGTGCTTTTACTTTTTAAGCAATCTGGCTAACAATTTTGCCTGACAGATAAAACACATGAAAGTCTTTGAGATTTACATGTATTAAGAGACACAAGCCATATCTAGAGACCAGAATATTATAGAGTCTTGCGGTTATAGGCCCTTTTGACTTGGACCAGTAAGTAACCATCTAGTAACCACCCAGAACACCCAAGCACCCAATTAGGAATTGCTTGCCAACCATCAGTACACCCAAGCAATTGCATAGCAATGAAATAACAACCACTCAGAACATCTTAGGAATTGCATAACAAAACCTATTATGTTCAGAAAATGTAAACCACTACTTGTAATTCTGTAATAGTCATATTTGTAATGACATATTTAGCAAAAAGGCACTGCGAATACATATCAGCAGTGGTGCAGTATGTTTGCTGGAGAGAGAATTTCAGGAGCTCAATGCTGCCTGAAGCCCAAATAATCCTTCCTCTCTACTGATTCTTTAAACTGCAAACAAGAGGCTATAGTAGATACAGTAAGTCAATGGAGTACACCGTGTTTGCCTATTTTTTTCAGTTTTTCTTTTTGAAAAAATCACTTCAGATTAACATGTTGGACCCCTTTCTACCAATTTTTCTGAAGAGAATACAAAAAAAAAAAAAACATATCAAAGATTCTTGAATCTGCAAATGAACTTGAATCTGCAAAGAGAAATCTTTCGCCCTCACATGAAATATCCATTCACGTCGATTGAAATGACTATATTTCACCCAAGAAGATTTGCAAGAGCAATGGTAAATGTGACCGCACTTTTAGAATATGCCTTCCTGTGTCAGCAGTAGACAGCAAGGTAGCTTACTAAAATGTGGAACATTTGTGTCTAAACCATTTAACCATCAGCCTATTTTATTAACTGTAGCTCTGAATTCCTCACTTTGATTCTGAATTGGATTATTACCCTCTTTAGCCTGCTCAACGATACACAAAAACAAGTAAAATGATGCAGTAATGGGTCTATATTGCCAGACCTAAACTCCTGCCAACTCTTGTTGTACATAAGTAGCAGGACAGACCTACAAGAGAAGCAGCCTGGCAGGAAACTGAGGATAATGGAATGTTTCCCCTTTATAGAATGTTCTTCAATACCAACCAAGTGTCTGGAATGGAAAGCTTTTTTTCCCTGAAGGCTTTTCCCTCCACAAAAACAGAAGCCAGAGAAAGCATACAGAGGATATTTTGGAAAATGTACCTAACAGACTGGATCAGTAACATGGTCAGCTGACTTGGATCCAGCTCAGGAGCAGCAGAATGAGTGCTGCCTAAAGGCACACTGTAGCTATTTGAGGAGAAGAGAGTCAGCGAGGTGAAAGCTGAAGGGATGAAATGAGGATAGTTTGAAACAACACATCAGAGTTAAGAATGAAAAAAAAATAAAAATGCGGATTTGAAAACTTTTTGAACTCTTTCCATGGGTGTTCCTGACAACGTGAAGACGATTGACAATTTGTTCACCTTAGAAACCAGTCTAATCTTACATTGGATCTTATAATTAGAAGCAGATCACAGTCTACTACAATTATCAGCAATAACATGAATAAGCTGGATGAACATGGTGAATGACTATATTTATAAAACAGTATATATAAGAAAATGTGAGTAGTGGAAGCTGCCACCACAATGCCAGGTGGTTGCTAGGATGTTTAAGGTTGTTGCTTAAAATGTGAAAGCTAGTGAATGCTTTGATCATGGGATTATTTTCAACTACCTAACCATTCCATAATTTTTTCTTGTAATTCTAAAGTTGTAATTCTGAGTTTATATCTCACAATCCTGACTTTTTTCTCAGAATTACAAGAAACAAAGTCCAAATTGTGAGATAAAAAGTTGCAATTACCTTTTTTATTCTGTGGCCAAAAAAAAAAAAAATCAGAATTGCGAGAATTCTGACTTTTTTCTCGCAATTCCGAGTTTACAGATCATAATTCTGACAAAAACAAAATAAAATTGTGAGATAAAAATTCACAACTATATTTTTTAATTCTGTGGCGGATACGTTTTCTACGTTTATGTACACTTTGATTTAAATGAAAACAACGTATCCGCTGTTTGCGTTCAGTGGATACTCTCCAAAATGGCGCTAGGGTGACGTAAAGTAATTTTATTTTAAGTTATCATCAAGTTCTTTTTGTTTTCTTTGTGTACAAAAAGTATTCTCGTAGCTTCGTACAATTACGGTTGAACCGTTGATGTCACATGGATTATTTTATCGATCTCCTTGCTACGTTTCTGGATGTTGATCGTGTTAACATCGACATATAATTCGAGTAATTACATTACTATCTACAGAGGGTCAGAGAGCTCTGAGAATGCATCAAAAATATCTTAATTTGTGATCCAAAGATGAACGGTTGTCTTACGGGTTTGGAACGCCATGAGGGTGAGTAATTAATGACAGAATTAAAATTTTGGGGTGAACTATCTCTTTAAAGCTTATTTGGAATGACATGAGGGTTAGTAAATGATGACAGAACAGTGATCTCTTTAAGGGTTTAGTATAAGTATGAGCAACAGTAATAGTGATGCTTGCCTTGGAAAACACCATGAATTATTTTTAGATAGGACTGTTACTCACAATATTCATGACAGAGAGCACATAGCTCACAACTCCTTTGCTCCCATGGTATTCCACCATTTTAGGGTCAGCCACTACCAGAGTCTCTACCCACTTCTCAGTACTTATGGAGCGCTGTCTAATCCGTCTGCGATGTTGCCGTCTCTCCCAGCGCTCTCTTTGCCTTTCCACCTGCTTTGCCCCTTCTAAAGGATCTAAGGATGATTAAAAATGACCTTGGATTATTAATGCATTATGTGATTTAATCATGAAAGACATCTGTTCATAAATTATTTATCCCCTTTGAATCCTACGCCCCAAAGTCTTACCTCTGACCCCACAGGTCGCGTTAGCTGTGTGCTCTCCAAACAGAGGCTGCACCAGCTGGTGTTCTGATTGGACAGCATGTCGCTTATAGACTGCATGAGCCTGTGGGTCTGACTTTTCTTGTGCTGACTCCAGCGGACTAATGAAGAATTCCTCTTCTGAGAGCTTGAACAGCCCTGTCTAGAGAGAATACAAGGTCAAAGTAACGTGACATAAAATTAAACAGTGTATACCCATGCAATCCACATTCACTGTCTCATTTCACTGCGGGCACCTACTACTTATTATTCCTAAGTAATAAACAGAGTTTTACTCAGAATGATAACAACTTTAACTTTTGCCATCAGTGAGGGTCAGTAATCAACTACACAAAGGAAAAAATACTTTTTAATAAGGTTTGTAAATAAAATTTTCATGGTAAAATGTTTTTTTTTTTTTTAACATAATGAATTATTAATTTATAAATACTGTAATGTTTTATGGGAGCCACACAACATTAAATTTTATAACATGACCTTACCTTACCTTACCTTTGTTAAAAAAAATTCTGATGTTTTAAGAACACTTACCGATTGTTTTCCCCTGCATGTCTTTGCATGCTAGGTGAACCATGTAACTTTTCTGACAAAAGTTTTTATATATATATATATATATATATATATATATATATATATATATATATATATATATATATATATATATATTTATATATTT
>NW_015505951.1:324994-340457 GCF_001515645.1 Sinocyclocheilus grahami
TATATATATATATTGATAAGCAGAGAATCACTATGCCACACTGCTAATAGTTTTCTTTTCCAAAATTGCATTCTTTTAAAGAGGCTTTTTTTCATCATCATCAGGAAAGTTGCATTACATTTTTTATTTAACCAGGATTGTCTCACTGAGTTTAACCATCTCTGGGCTCTGTTAGCCCTGGTCCAGATTATCTACTCTCGACCCCCCTAAATAAAGCTGGATATAAGGCTAATAAGACTTGGCAGCACCTGAGAAGGTAAAATAAACATGTTAGAAAACGTCTCAGGTTACGTATGTAACCATGGTTCCCTGAGAATAGGGAACGAGACGCTGTGTCCTCTAGAGGGCGCTAAGGGGACACGCTGACGGCGTTCCCCTAGCGCCCTCTGGAGGACGCAGAGTGGAGTTCCCTTTCGAAAGGGAACGTCTCAGGTTACGCATGTAACCATGGTTCCCTGAGAATAGGTAAGGAGACGCTGCGTCCTCTAGAGGGCGCTAGGGGAACGCCATCAGCGTGTCCCCTTAGCGCCCTCTAGAGGATGCAGCGTGGAGTTCCCTTTCGAAAGGGAACCCTGCTTACTACAGGGCACTGATTTATTGCATGAACAGAACAAGAACATAACATACAGTAAGTGTTTAAACTGCAAGTGCACAGTTCAGCTAAATGATAAAGTTTACCATTTTTAACATAATGCTATTAAACTAAATGCATGAAACAAACCGTTTGCTGAAATATCCACACAATGAACAACAGCAAAATAGCAGTGTGTGGTTCATTTGTTAATCAGATGCATGTGAAAGTTGTGTTTGTCACTGAACCAACTCATTTTTAAAATTATATATGAAATACAGATCTGAAATTCTATTAATATGTAATTATTGTCTTAGGAGCATACTGACATAAACTCCCTTTGTGAGTTTTTTTACTATTATCTGTAGTTCCAGTAAAACATATATCAAGGAGGGTTATGTCCTCACCAATGTCCTAAAATCAAACCCACACCCTTGCCACCCCTCCACCATAATTTATGAATTTAATACAGAAATTACATACTTATTATACAAGAAATGAACTGATGTATTTATGTAATAAAATAAATTGCCCATGAAAACAAGTGTTATGCCAATGGCCCCTAAATCAGTTTGCTCTCTATTTATATAAAAAGACAGGGTCAGCTGTTTGTGTAAGTGGCTTGATGGGTTTTAACCAAGTGAGCCATTTTCTGGATTATATGGATCACCTGTATCAACATCCTTTGTTTGGCTTGAAACAATGTTTCTTCCAAACAATCATAACCTTAACCCTTGCTCTAACCTCTAACCTTAACCTATTTACAAAGCTGTCATCATGGGAGACTTCTGGGAATGTTGCCCAGGCCCTGTTATGAAGGGGTCACTAAGGACCTATAGGGGAGCCCACAGATTCATCACTGGGTGCCCACCAACAAAAAACAAACGCCACGGGATTTGTGAATTTAATCAAATTCCTTTATATCCCTAAAATATAAGGTAAATTATAAGTAGGAAATAATGTTGTTCAGTGTCAATAAGAAATATTATTAGCATTGTTTGATCAAATATTTCTAGATTTGTATACTTCTACATGAGAACATGAAAATACAAACATGCTTATTAACTCACCAGGCCATTGCAAGTGCTCAGAGCTGCTTGACCCCACTTCAATGTACTGCTCCAGACATCTCCCAGGAAGTAGCAGAGAGAGTGGCCATGGCTATTTAATGTAGACCCTTGCAGACCACCGTATCTCAACTCTGTGAGGAATCCAGGCGCTAGTAGATGAGGGTTTAGGGTGAGGTTAAAGTGCAGGTCTTGACCACCATACTGCAGATGGTAAAAAACCTTGGCCAGGCTCTCTTTGTTTTTTGATGTCTCTCTCCTTTGAATTCGACTCACACGGTGGGACACATGATTGGACAAAAAATGTCCCGATGAATCTACTCTGATAGGATGAACAACTTCGTAGTTAGGAAATCCATTAGGAGAACTATCTGCAAAAACACCATGGAAATAACTCTTAGGATAAAAAGCCGCCACACACATTAAGTGGATTCATTAAATAGTAGGCTATGGTGCTATAACACAAAACAGAGGGGGAAAAAAACAGATGTTGCATCTGCAGTTCTTACTTAACATCGAATGTCAAGTTCACACTTTAGGCCTAGTAACTACTACTTAGCTTGTAACTACTTTAGCTGTCAATTTGGTTACCTCAAATAGATTAGTAAACTCTCTGTAAAGTAATTAGTAGTTGAATGATATGACCTTTATTGATCCAACAAGCAGCCTTCAACTTATTCTGCCTTACAAAATTGTCAGTGGTAAAATAAATAAATACTAATACAACAACCTAGGGGAAAAATATTACATTTATATTCAACGTTTTTAGTTACATTTCTTTTAAGCCTTGCATGCACAAATGGCATACACAGGAAAGTGCATTGTTCAAATTGGTATTATGCTCAAGAGCTTCAAACATCTCAGATATTCACATAATGTTCTCTCAAATGTAAATTAATTAAAGGATTAATGTCTGCCAGACATGACATGTGCTCATTATTCCTGCTGTTTGCAGGCTTCTGTAAATATTTAGTTATACATAGCGTTATGCTTCAACTAAGTTTAATGGTGCAAAATCTGGAATATTTAGCAGTGCATAAACTTAGTGCCTATTTACAACTAGGCTTACAGCTTGTGTAACAGCCTTACTAGAATATCATTGAGATGGATGGGTTCTTTTGGCTTAATCTAGTAAGTAAACTAAACATCAACTACCCAGCTCATGCTAGCAACTTAGCATACTAGCTAACAACCACTCTGAACATCTTAGAAATCAGAAAGTAACACTCTGGTAACCACTCTGCCCTGAAACTGCACAGTGGGGGGTACGTTTTACATTGATACTCACTTTTTCCCCCCAGAACATGTCAAAGTTTGTGTCTTATGTATATTTTACAAAACACTAAATGATTAAGTTTTATATGATTTAGTATTTATTATCATCTAAAGATATGACCAAACAACACAGACAATTTATCATAGTTTAGACTTTAAAATTACACGGAACAGTGTAACCTTTCTGCTCTTTATTTTGCGCTTGCATACGTTTTAATAAGTGAATAATTTAAATTCCTGTGACTTTCAAAGCAATTGAACTGTACATTGAATAATTCATGAAACAAATCCATGAATTATCCTAATAACAGCAAGCTGAAGTCTGTCATTCTATTCTAAAAACAGACCAGAATAATACACTTACAGAAGGATTTATAGTAATTATGTGGTAGAGTAAAGACTAAAATAACTTCTCAGGTCTGCATTGTCCATATTCCAATATTTCCCTAGAGACTCTGTAGTACAATCATTTGAACAGACTTTGTTACATGACTTCAGTCTGTTCATTGGCAGCCCTGTTGCTTTGACCTACATGATTGTGGAAGCAGAGGGGCTTCCACAAGAGAGCAGCAATAGGGGTAGTGTCCGCCAAGAAACGGGATATGGAGTGGGGGATGTATACGCCATCAGGGCAAACATAAGTCAAAAGCACACAAAAGCCAAATGAAAGTGGTGTGATGCTGACATTTAGAAACAATTCACATTACAGTATCCTTTTACCTTACACTTTAATATAGTTATACACAATAGCACTAAAAATTACAATTAAAACATTTTATTAACATTTTATTGTGAACTGTGACCTAAAATTCTAATTTACATTAAAATAACCTAATCAAGAAAGATGAATTCATATTTCATAGTTTATAGAGCGCCAGTAGAAAACTTAAACAATATGTACCATGTGCCATCACAAATCATGAACACTAGGCCAAATATTTCACTTCCACTTTTTGCAGGTTGACAGTGTAATATAATCCCCAAAGTATGGGCACTTAAAAATTCTACAAGTGCATGAATGTCAACGCATTAGATGACAAAATATGACAAGTGTCATCTGTAGACAAATTATAGCAAGGTTTTTTCCAGAACTACTTCACATTTCTGAGCCATTTTTGCAATTACCGGTTTTGCAGTGGTTTTAAGTGGATGTATGAAGTCCTCAAGGTAATAACCACAAGTTTATTTCATCACATTATATGAGCATGTTTCACTCCACTTAACGTTTTAATTCACAATAGGTTTGGTCTTAATGAACAGAATATATGCCGTTTTAAAATCAGAAAGCAAGCAAAATTCTCTTTATGAAATATTTAGCTTGAAATCTCTTTAAAATAAAAGTAACATTTTAAAAGCAAACAAGTGCCCAAAAATACTTTTTGGGCCACTGTATACAAACACCACTGCACATCATCTGACAAACAAACCAAAAATGCTAAAAATCCCAGCGTGGGACTATAATGAGGCACAAGCTCAACCCACTCACCTGTGTCTTGATTATATCCGCTAGCTGTTGTGCTCTCGAACATGGACAGAAGCCCAGCTGTTATCACAAAGCAGAGAGAGAAACTTGCTGGTCCCAAAACTTTAATGCTGCAGTCCAGCTGTACCATCATGTCAAACTGCACAGAGGAGAAGACAGCTCACTCCTGGTAAATCTACAGTCCATTTAAATGGTGATAGTTTGAATAGTAACTTCTGCCTCAGCCTTATGCATCGGTAGTTTGGACCCATCACACAAAAGAACGCTTCTGCATTTATTAAGCCAGAGATCTGCAGTGGTCATCAGTCCGAGACAAATGATGTAGCATGATAAAGTCTGTGAATCCGGTGCATGGGCGATTTTGGGCTCCGTTAATTCAACTGGGACGGCTGCAGTTACTGATGCCGCACACAGAAGAGCAGCGAACTTTGTTTCAGTAAAACTTTGTAAAAGTTCCGCCCTCTCAGTCTTCTAGTAGGAGGACCCTCTCTTTGTGTTCAGTGTGAGACTGAACCCACTCCAGTCTCTTGTTTAATGCGTTCCGTGTTTATACTCAAATGACTCCCATCTCATAATTTAACCGTTTGTAAATGAACACAAACACGGGACGCGTTCCTGAGTTTAATCTGCGCAATTTTAAATGTTGGTTTATGAACACAACAGTCAGTCGTCTTTGGCTGTTGCGTCGCGTCTCAAGAGCGTTTATTCCTTTGTCATTACAGCTATAAACTCGATTTACATTCTGTTCAGTTCTTTTTAGTTCCGGGTAGCTATTTTTGAATGCAAGAAGGCATGTTTTTGTATCCATGTTGATGCCATTAATAATAATGCCAATAATCATCATTTTTCTGTAATGCCATTCATTATTTGATATTTGTCATAAGCCTACACTCTAAAAAATGATGGGTTGTTTCAACCCAAGGTTGGGTCAAATATGAACTAACCCAACTGTTGGGTTAAATTTTGGTTACATTTTTAAATTAACTTTTTAACCCAACAGTTGGGTTAGTCCATATTCGACCCAACATTGGGTTGAAACAACCCAGCATTTTTTAGAGTGTATAGCCTATATCCTTTGACTATCATCGTTATCATCATTATCATTTGTTTATTTCCACTTGGGTATGGAAAATAAATATGTTCCACAGAAGGAAGTCATACATATTTGAAACAACATAAAGGTAAACGATGACAGAATTTTCATTTTTTTGGTGAATTATCCCTTTAACACCTACTAGGTAGCCTAATTGTCCACCTGTCCCACCATCTTCATTTTTTCCATAAATTGAAAGGCTGAAAACTGAAAATCCGACAATGCTAGCTCATTTTTAAGGGAGTAACAAACTGAGCTGCTGATATATCTGAGTGTCCATCAAGTGCCCCATCTGGTGGACACAACCGTAAGGAAACATATTTCATATCAATTTACGAAGTCATTCCCATCTAGCATTGTAAATTGCAGAAGCTTAAGATGATATATGATAAGATGATACACGATAAGGCTTTATTGACTCTAAGAGTAGTATGAGCTATCAAGAGGAACTAAAATTAACATAACATAAAATCCACGAACATAATATTGAATTATAGTTGCATTAAATGTTAAACCATTTGATATTGCATTTAAATAACTATGACTAATAAATGTAACAAAGCTACTGTAGATATATGGGCTACATACAACTCTTGAAATAACCTATATTGCTGTTACATTTCTTATCCGTTTGGTTTCCGTTTATATTTCGATTTTTGCTTATTAAATGGTTAAGTAAGAGGTCTGTTTTGGAATCTTGTGTTATTTGGTCATCTTCCCTCAAATGTGTATGGCATGACATGACGTCAAGAGTACGGCTGTAAGTCAGTCAGCGGTTTTATCCAGTGCGTGCGCTTCACAGGCGGGCGCTCCCCGCGCGCTTCTGCATAAAACGCTGGCTGTCAGGTGCACTGCGTGTCCAAAACACGTCGCTTACACCTGTGGGAACCCATTGCCATCTAAAACCGTTTATGTTCTGTGTGAAACAATGTCAGACTAACTGATATGCGATCAGTAGACAGCCTTGTCCACCAGGCACCTGTTGGAGAGTTTCAGAAACAATGGGTGACATTCTCAACCAAAGCGGATGGGGAACTTTGAACAGAAGTTTAACGGACCAGCACAAGTTCAGCAGTCTGGAAGACATCGATGTGACTGCTGACGGCAGCCTCGTCCTGCGGATTATCATCTCGGTGGTTTATTCCGCGGTGTGCGCCGTGGGTTTGGTCGGAAACCTTTTGGTGTTTTTCCTTATGAAGATAAGACAAGGTCGAAAGAAATCCATCATTAATTTCTTTGTCATCAATTTAGCTGTCACTGACTTTCAGTTTGTGTTGACCTTGCCTTTCTGGGCTGTAGATACGGCGTTGGATTTCAGCTGGCCGTTTGGTAACGCCATGTGCAAGATCATTTTATCAGTCACTGTGATGAACATGTACGCCAGCGTCTTTTTCCTCACCGCGATGAGCATTACGCGCTACTGGTCTGTCGCATCTGCTTTAAAGATCCCTTCTCGAAAAAAGTCCGTGACTGTGAAGTGGGTCTGTGCTGTATTGTGGATCTTGGCGACTGTGGCAACAGCTCCAACTTCCATTTTCTCCACCGTGACAGTTGTGGCAGGTGAAAAACTCTGTCTCCTCAAGTTCCCAGATGGCCAGGATTGGCTCGCTCTGTATCACCTTCAGAAAATTGTCATTGCGTTTATCTTGCCCATGTTCATCCTCTCAGTATGTTATCTATTACTGCTGAGGTTTATCCGAAAGAGGGGCATTAATACCCGTCAAAGAAGACGATCGAAAGTAGCAAAGTCTGTAACGGTGGTGGTCCTCTCTTTTTTTATTTGCTGGATGCCAAACCATGCGATCACCCTCTGGGGCGTGCTGGTGAAATTGAACGCGGTGCACTGGGACAAAACATACTACATGGTGCATACTTATGTTTTCCCCGTGACTGTTTGTCTTGCTCATACTAATAGTTGTTTAAACCCAGTTTTGTATTGTCTAATGCGACGGGAGTTTAGGAAAATGTTACATAGTTTCTTTTGGCGCATCGCCTCGCCTGTTATTTCGAAGGCTGGAAAACTACATGGATACAGTCGAGGCAGCAATCAAAACCTGGATGACGCACACACTGGAATTCATTTAAACGTGATTGACGCACAACGCTCCCAACAATCCAGACAAACGACCTTATACTGACAATATTCACAGGACTTCAGACAGATTCTGTCAACTAATTAAACAGTGGACTTATCCAAAGGGTTACTATGATTTGAGAACGATACTGAGAACGACGAATGACTGTAGTTGTTGTTTGTGACTTGAACAGTTTTAAAGGTGTTTTATTTATTGGTTGGCCCATATACTTACTGAATATAGGCTATACATGTCCAAGTTAGACCTAATGGCTAAAAAAAAAGAAACGAAAAAGAAGATATATTTAAATGATGCTTGCAAAACTGTATTTCTAGTGCTTGTCAAACGATTAATCGCGATTAATCGCATCCAAAATAAAAGTTTTTGTTTACATAATGTATGTGAGTGTACTGTGTATATGTACTATGTTTATATAAATACACACTCATGTGAGATGTGTCTTTAATCTAGATTTAAACAGAGAGAGTGTGTCTGAACCCCGAACATTATCAGGAAGGCTATTCCAGAGTTTGGGAGCCAAATGCGAAAAAGCTCTACCTCCTTTAGTGGACTTTGCTATCCTAGGTACTACCAAAAGTCCAGAGTTTTGCGACCTTAGGGAGCGTGATGGATTGTCCAAAATAAAAGTTTTTGTTTACATAATGTATGTGAGTGTACTGTGTATATGTATTATGTTTATATAAATACACACTCATGTGAGATGTGTCTTTAATCTAGATTTAAACCGAGAGAGTGTGTCTGATTCATAAAGGGATATTCCACCTAAAATTTTAATTGTTTCATCATTTACTCAGCCTAATATCATTTCGAACATGTGTGACTTTCTTTCTTCTGCAGAACACATATTTCACAATATTCGTCACTAACATCCATCTTCATCATGAGACAGAGAGTGGGGTAAGATGTGTCGCCACATAATCAAACTGCAAAAAACTGTGCATGTTTTTATGCTAAAAACTGTTTTTTGAGTGTCAAATATAAAATGGATACATAATGGATAAAAAAAATTTTCCCATGCAAAAGAATCATGCAAATCTCTGGGCTGAAGATAAATTATTAAATTAAGCTTATTTGATCAAATGACAGCTGTGAAATAAAGTGTGTGAGATGCTTCGGGCTAAGCTGTGTCGGTGGTTCAACTAATAGTGACAGAAAGCTTTTCATCAAAGTGCAGGAAATACTATAGCAGTATACATTAATTTCATTGATTATTTAATTTTATTATCATGAGGGAGCACTGGCGAAGAAAAGTCAAAAAATAATTTCAAAGGATTTTCCCTATATATATATATATTAACACAGTGCATAGTAGGATATTTTATGGACCTTTTAGTGTATCAAGAATATAACATTTTCTAACGGTACAAATGACAAAAAAAATTGCATTGAAATATTCTGAATATTAAAAATGTTCATGACTGGTTTAAGGAATTCTTTAAGAAACTGCAATATTATGCAGGCAGCAAAAAAATAAGACTCTGAAATGGCAAGTTAAGTTAAGTATATGGCTGCACTAGTTTATAGATTATGTATTTGTAATGGGCAGATGGTTTTATAACTTGTATTGCAATCAGAGCATTCATTTTACCAATTGATAGATTTCATGTGAAACAAACCCATGATCTTGATGTTACTGGTGCTACGCTCTACTGTTTGAGCTACAAGAACACTATAGAGTTATGGTCAGAAGGTGGTTGTATACTTCAGAGAGGTCATGTGCCAGCAAGCAATTCCCATATGTATGATAACAAAACTTGTTTCGCAAACATTTGCAGAGATATCCGTGTAAAACACTCTTCAAATGATTTTCTCTGTTGATAAGCACACATGCAAATTCAACCATAAGCAATATTCTGCTATTTGGTCACTAAGAGAATTCTTTGCTGCTAATGGAACATCTGCACAGCTATCAGTAGCATTGCCATTTGGTTTCCTGATACACCATCAGCTATGCATTAGCCATGGAACCCATTTATGGTTGGAAGTTGGATATACTGGGCAAAGGTGGATTGGCTGAGAAAAACATTTAGGAATATCTGCGTTATGTGAACAAATATGAATAAATGTGAAAACAGCAATGACATTACATGCCCAAAGTTTTGCAGGTTTGCAGGAGACTTTCAGAATCAACCATTTCTGAAGGTCACTGTATATGATGAAGGCAAAGTGTTTCACAGATATACATCACCAGTGTTTATAAACTTGCATAATTATTTGTTTCATACATAATTATTTGTTTCATACATGGCCTAGTTGCTTGAGAGGCGTTTTCCCCCCCAAATTCAGAAGCGTAGATTTCAAAATTATTTACATGATACTTACATTGGCCAGTCTATATTGTGAATATAGTCAGAAAGAAATGGTATGACACACACTAGGATTTAAAGGACAATTTAGAGGGAAAACAATTTACTGCCTTAGAGTGAATAATAAGTAATCATGTAATCCACGTAATCAGTTTCTACTCAGCACTGCTTGCCGTCTCTTCTTTGAACCCTGCAGATATGATCACATTTACCTAATATATCTACAATTAAAACACATTTTTACCTATGAAATTTAACTTGAATAATTCTGGTTTTATGTTAACTCGAAGTCTCCCACCCTATATAGCTTCAAAATGAGTCGCTAGGATTCATCACTATGGGTCACATTTACACCATAAACAATAAAATTACTTCCTTGAAATGAACATCGCATGGACCCTTTGTTAACGGACATGTGGAAGGTCCCTTCAGTTAGACACCTTGTGCAAGTGCATAAATGAAATATACAGCTGAATGTGCCAAAGCTTTCTTTACTGAAATAAAGACAAGACAGAGGCAATTGTTTTGGCAATACAGAAGAAATATAAAAGGTATTGCACCTTGGTTAAATCAAGAATCTTGATATCATTCTGGAATCTGATCTTAGCTGATCTGAGTCACGTAACAGCAATAACTAAAAATCAGTCTATACTACCATCTGAAAAACATAGTACAAATTAGATCCTTTGTGTCCAAACATGACCCAGATATGCTTTTTCATGCATTCACCACCAGTAATAATGGACTTCTTACTGCCCGTCCCAAAAATACTATTAGACCGTTTGAGCTCATGTTGTCATGACTTGCAAATGTCACAAAACCGCATTATGTCCAAACTGTAATGTATATCTGGTAATTCTACAAACATTCACATATTATGCAAAAAAAAATGCATACTATAAAGTGCAGACAAGTGGTGCTAAGAAAAATGTAATATTGCAAGTGAAGTGTCTGCTGTCTTAGACTTCTTATTGCTTTATGACTTCTGAATTCGGTGGTCTCTAACTATTTTTAAATAGCTAGTAGCATATATGGCTCATTGGCAAAAGGATGTAACTTTCAACCACCGAGGTTTAATATATAGTTAGTTCTTTCTTTAAGGTAATGAATTTAAGCACAAATATTGCAGTGTCTACTAATAGCTTGATAATTAGGCAGGCCTTTGTTTGGTGAGCAAGCAGAAAGGCACAAGATCACTCTCACAAATGTTTTTAAATTCACTGGCTGGTTAAATGACATTCCCAGCCCTACCCAGACAGCAGAGTCAAGAAATGGCTAAAAGCACATCTTTTTCAAATCCTTTATGCTTTCACTGTCTTTTTTTACAGTCTATGGTTCTAGCCTGTACTCGTTTAAACACAGTCTGAAACTTATTAGCACTTCTCGTGTCATTGCCACTTTAGGATGAAGTGCTTTGTTGTATCTGTTACTTGTCGCTTTGGATGAAACCATCTGTTAAATGAATAAATGTAAATATATATGAATTTAGAGGACTTTGATACATCAGTATAACTTTTTAACCTTGTAACGTTCTTTAAACATTCCTCAAAAGCCTAATGTATCATATTTGATACTTGCATATTGTCATGATTTTTTTCCACAAAAAAAAAAAGGATAATCAAGTAAACCTAAGTTGCTTCAGTATAGTACATGTTAATCTTGAAATATTACTAATAATATAAACTAATTCTTACAATTTCTTTATGTACCATGACCTAAAGGTGGACATCGATGCAATCACACTAAAAGGCATTTTACTAACAATCAGAGGGCAGAAGGAATAGGTGATTGTATAAAACAGCAATTTTTTTTAGCAAATTTAATCATGTTGATAATTTAATACAGTAGGCTTTATATGGATAATGATCCAAATGGGCACAAATCTCATTTTGTTGTCTCTTACTATTTTCAGAATTTAAAAACCCAACCAACACATAACTAGTGAGCACAGTGAGACCCAGCCTGTCTAACTGTCTTAACTATTTAGAGCGTTGGCACGAGACTGTCAGGACTCATGCCAATGGAGCCCTCAAGTGGTGGGTATTGGTTCGTGCCACATTTTAATGCACGAACAACAACTGCCTGTTCAAGGTTCTTTCAAAATGTAAGCACTTAGGCAACTGTTGTTTTCTAGACCCAAACACTTTCATTGTAAGTGTATAACTGCAGATGCATTTTTTTGGTTTGTCAGGGTTTGAATCTTAGACTGACATTTCTCATATGAAAACCTGTCTTACCTATCAGTGAAGAGCCTTATGTGTTGATGAGCCTTTGCATAACAATCCAGAGATAACATCCTCCATAATCAAAACGCCTTTGTGAAATTTGCTCCTGCAGATAAAGGCTATAAATATAGCTCTGTTAAAATTCATTGGTTTTGTCTTTTATATATATATATATATTTTTTTTTTTTTTTAATCAGGCACCACATCAAGTATTGATGCTACTTTCAAATTTGCTTTATTCTAGATGTTTTCCATATAATTTACATAATTATACAAAATACTCTATTTCACAATGTATTATTCATAGACACAGCTGACATTAAATAAAGCAGCAAGCCAACATTAAATTCGAAGTATTGTTTTCTGAAATTATAGACATTACATCAACACATGTTTGCATATTAGTTTAGCATGCATATCACACAATGGAAAAATGCATATCATAATGGACTCACAATTTATCACCAATATGAATAAACGTGTCAGTATTTTGCCATTAATTATGTCTGAACGGAACCCGATTTTATTTTCACAAATATAAATTATTTCAGCCAAACTGAACTTGAGAAATAAACGAATTCAGTCTCTGATGAGCAAAGAGCTCTTGTTTTACTGTTTCACTGATCTCTTCTTTCTGTGTTCAGTCCTTCTCTACTATCAGAAATTGCTGTTTCCCTGCTACTCAAGTCCTGTATATTCAGCATTGTCAACTCCCCCAGTTCCATCTCACTGTCTTCCGGTGGAGGGGATGCAAAATCCCCTTCGACTTTCTCCATGTCCTCTTCTGGCTTAAGCCCTATAGTGTCAGGGATGATCTCCACCTCAATATCTGAAGAATCCTCGCTCTCCTTGAACCAAACGGTCTTGTGTCTGTCGTCCTTCCTCCTCTCTTTAGCCAGAATGGATTTTACTTTATGCTTATTCGCCTTTCCTCTGGTTTGGACGGCAGGACTATGGTGTGAATGGTTGGTATGTGTCTGGAGTCCACAGGAGCTGCAGTGCCTCTGTCTCTCACGAGGTATCACTCGCACCCTCGCTGCTTGAACTGCATCCAGTCTCCTTTCTCTCAGTTCAGCTCGCCTGGATCTGGATCTCCCTGTGTCCCCTTCATTCAAGAAACCATTATTGGTGAACTGCATGCTATCTCTTGGACTTGGCCTGTTAGGGGGCTGAGTAAACTTCAAGCATGGCCCTAAACACTGAATGAGGGCAGAGGGTTAATCTCATAATTTCATGAGCTGTATTTTACCTGCTGTAGTACATGATTACAGCGTTCTTATGGAACTTTCTCTTAAGCTTCATTTCTTTTACAAAGTGGACACTCAGAGCTGGACTCACTGAGCTTTGATGAGAAGATGCTGACCTCAGACTTGAATGCATCAGGATTCCCCTTCTTGACACGGGATATCAGATAGCCAATCACAATGAGGCAGAGCACCAGTAACGCAGCCATTACAAAGCCCAGCAAAGCCATGTCTCCTGCACGGTACCCCTCGTCGGGCGACTGGACCCCCACTGCTGATATGGCAGGTGTAAATAAAAAATTAGACAAGCAACATGCTGAAAAAAATATTAGAACCTTAAAAGATTAGTTTACTTACAGAATAAAAATTTCCTGATAATTTACTCACTCCCATGTCATCCAAGATGCAGAAATTAATTCCAGGATTTTTCCCATATAGTGGACTTCAATGGGACTCAACGGGTTGAAGGTCCAAATTGCAGTTTCAGTGCAGCTTCAAAGGGCTCTACACATTTCCAGCCGAGGAATAAGGGTCTTATCTTGTGAAATGATCGGCCATCTTTTTTAAAGGGCATTTGATTTTCTTTGCATGTTCGCTTTGTAAACACTGGGTCAGTACTTCCGCCTACATCACACGTGACCTTTCCAACGTGACTACATAATGCGTGAAGTCGAGCTAGTGTAAGAAGAGCATTTGTGGTTAAAAAGTGTATCAATTTTTATTTTTCATTTTTTAGAAAATGGCAGATCATTTGGCTTGATAACACCCTAATTCCTCAGCTGGGATTGTGTAGAGCCCTTTGAAGCTGCATTGAAACTTCAATTTGGACCTTCAACCCATTGGCTCCCATTCTCCCACTATATGGAGAAAAGGCCTGGAATGTTTTCCTCAAAAACCTTAATTTCTTTTTGACTGAGAAAAGATACAAATGAACATCTTGGATGACACGGGGGAGAGTAAATTATCAGGACATGTTTATTCTGAAAGTGAACTAATCCTTTAACACTTAAACAAGGGGTGTTTAATCCTGCTCCTGAAAGGCCACCTTCCAGCAAAGTTTAGCTCTAGCCCCAGCTAATCACACCTGAACCAGCTCATCAAGGTCTTCAGGATCACTAGAAACCTCCAGGCTAGTGTGTTGGAGCTAAACTCTGCAGGAAAGTGGCCCTCCATAAGAAGAATTGGACCCCCCTGGGTTAAACTGTATAGGAAACTTTTTTTTTGTAGTATAACTTACATGGTACTACAATCACAGAGAGAGTAGTTGTTCCTGCCTCACCAGTAGACACATCCATTGCCCGAAGCTGGTGACAAAAGAAATAATTTTCAGTCACATTTCATGTTAAGTGGCCTTATAGTTACAATGCATTTAACCATTTGATACAATATACTTATGTACATATATGCTTGTGCATTTGAAGTACTTAAATTAACATTTGTAGTTACGCTGTTAGCATTACCCCTAACCATAACACAAACCTTACCCAAAAATAACTGTAACCCCTATAATCTTAACCCTAACCCTTACTCCTAAACCTAACCATACCCAATTAGCAGTAGATGTGGGAATTTTCCAGAACAACAAGAATGGAGTTATACAGTAAATCCATAGTCTTGTAGACATTGAATGTTGGTATCTAGAAGTGAAGGCTACCTAATATAAAGTGTGACTGAATTTTCTAATTCAGACTTAGGTTTTGAAGATTTTAGCCTTAAGACTGGCAGCAGTGTCTTCAGTAACAAAATCTCTTGGACCTACTTTATATTATGTGTTTTAACTGCTATATACAAACTTTTAAATAATCATTCGATGCAATGCACTTACTGTGTACATACTTACATTGTACTTTTAATTGTTTCAATACCAACACGCAAATAACTATATCTGTAATTACACTAAAATTATCTTTACCTATTAACCCACCCTTAAACCTACCCATACAGAAAAAAACTATTTCAGTCTCTCCACTTAGAAGTGTTGTTTTATTCAATATGTTACTTGCTGTTTCTTTGTAATTATTTGTGAAATTTACTTTACAGTTTCTGAATGATAATTGTTTAAAAGAATGTCGTGAACCATTTTTAAGTGTAATAAGATGCCCA
>NW_015505951.1:340754-362224 GCF_001515645.1 Sinocyclocheilus grahami
ATTTCTTTTACAAAGTGGACACTCAGAGCTGGACTCACTGAGCTTTGATGAGAAGATGCTGACCTCAGACTTGAATGCATCAGGATTCCCCTTCTTGACACGGGATATCAGATAGCCAATCACAATGAGGCAGAGCACCAGTAACGCAGCCATTACAAAGCCCAGCAAAGCCATGTCTCCTGCACGGTACCCCTCGTCGGGCGACTGGACCCCCACTGCTGATATGGCAGGGGTGAATAAAAAAATAGAACACAAACATGCTGATGCTGAAAAAAATATTAGAACCTTAAAAGATTAGTTTACTTACAGAATAAAAATTTCCTGATAATTTACTCACTCCCATGTCATCCAAGATGCAGAAATTAATTCCAGGATTTTTCCCATATAGTGGACTTCAATGGGACTCAACGGGTTGAAGGTCCACATTGCAGTTTCAGTGCAGCTTCAAAGGGCTCTACACATTTCCAGCCGAGGAATAAGGGTCTTATCTTGTGAAATGATCGGCCATTTTTTTTAAAGGGCATTTGATTTTCTTTGCATGTTCGCTTTGTAAACACTGGGTCAGTACTTCCGCCTACATCACACGTGACCTTTCCAACGTGACTACATAATGCGTGAAGTCGAGCTAGTGTAAGAAGAGCATTTGTGGTTAAAAAGTGTATCAATTTTTATTTTTCATTTTTTAGAAAATGGCAGATCATTTGGCTTGATAACACCCTAATTCCTCAGCTGGGATTGTGTAGAGCCCTTTGAAGCTGCATTGAAACTTCAATTTGGACCTTCAACCCATTGGCTCCCATTCTCCCACTATATGGAGAAAAGGCCTGGAATGTTTTCCTCAAAAACCTTAATTTCTTTTTGACTGAGAAAAGATACAAATGAACATCTTGGATGACACGGGGGAGAGTAAATTATCAGGACATGTTTATTCTGAAAGTGAACTAATCCTTTAACACTTAAACAAGGGGTGTTTAATCCTGCTCCTGAAAGGCCACCTTCCAGCAAAGTTTAGCTCTAGCCCCAGCTAATCACACCTGAACCAGCTCATCAAGGTCTTCAGGATCACTAGAAACCTCCAGGCTAGTGTGTTGGAGCTAAACTCTGCAGGAAAGTGGCCCTCCATAAGAAGAATTGGACCCCCCTGGGTTAAACTGTATAGGAAACTTTTTTTTTGTAGTATAACTTACATGGTACTACAATCACAGAGAGAGTAGTTGTTCCTGCCTCACCAGTAGACACATCCATTGCCCGAAGCTGGTGACAAAAGAAATAATTTTCAGTCACATTTCATGTTAAGTGGCCTTATAGTTACAATGCATTTAACCATTTGATACAATATACTTATGTACATATATGCTTGTGCATTTGAAGTACTTAAATTAACATTTGTAGTTACGCTGTTAGCATTACCCCTAACCATAACACAAACCTTACCCAAAAATAACTGTAACCCCTATAATCTTAACCCTAACCCTTACTCCTAAACCTAACCATACCCAATTAGCAGTAGATGTGGGAATTTTCCAGAACAACAAGAATGGAGTTATACAGTAAATCCATAGTCTTGTAGACATTGAATGTTGGTATCTAGAAGTGAAGGCTACCTAATATAAAGTGTGACTGAATTTTCTAATTCAGACTTAGGTTTTGAAGATTTTAGCCTTAAGACTGGCAGCAGTGTCTTCAGTAACAAAATCTCTTGGACCTACTTTATATTATGTGTTTTAACTGCTATATACAAACTTTTAAATAATCATTCGATGCAATGCACTTACTGTGTACATACTTACATTGTACTTTTAATTGTTTCAATACCAACACGCAAATAACTATATCTGTAATTACACTAAAATTATCTTTACCTATTAACCCACCCTTAAACCTACCCATACAGAAAAAAACTATTTCAGTCTCTCCACTTAGAAGTGTTGTTTTATTCAATATGTTACTTGCTGTTTCTTTGTAATTATTTGTGAAATTTACTTTACAGTTTCTGAATGATAATTGTTTAAAAGAATGTCGTGAACCATTTTTAAGTGTAATAAGATGCCCATAAAGTGAGAAGTATTTATTAAAAAAAAAAAAAAAAACTGATGAGACAGGATAAAATAAGTAACAAAAGCTTTGGTAAATGCTGTAGCTGTAATGAACAACAGGATTGTTTGACAATCATTTATCATACTCGGTAGCTCTGCCTTCACTCAAATCTCATAGATCCAAAATCCCTCTACATCTTTATATTAAGCATACAATATGTGATATGCGTTTCTTATTGTGCAGTACTTTTTCTTTTTTTTGGACAGATTACTTGCTGGAAACTTGCTCAAATTCAATGCTTTGTCAGGTTAGGACACAAGTAGAATCATAAATGAAGACCATGCAATTAATGGTAAAAGTAGACAGATTCCATGTGCAAACAACTATTATCAACTATGATGTGGTTAAAACGTCTCGTCTCCTGAAGGAGGGAATGGAGATGTCACGTCGGTGACCAACGAATTGGGATCTTGCTTAGAGAGACCAATCCACTTCGAGTGTAAACTAAACGAGCCAATGGACATTGGCATGCGGTGATTGCATCCAGCTGCCGCTGATTACAGTGTTAGCATAAAAAGGCAGCCGGTGCAACTCATACAAGGTTTTCGCTGAGGAGCCGAGCCAGTGACCCGGCTGCTCAGCAGTGGTACAGCAGCCGTTGCGACGGGATGTGACGTCTCCATTCCTCCCTTACGGGACAAAGCAAAGCTAGGGCTGGGTCTGCCTCCTCCGGGGGCAGCGCTTGCAGGTTCACTACCTGATCCCTGAAGGGAGTAGTAGGAACCATGGGCACATAACCGGGCCGGGGTCTCAGGATTACCTGGGAGTCAGCCGGCCTAAACTCTAGGCACGAATCGTCGACAGAAAATGCGTGCAGGTCCCCTACTCTCTTGATGGAGGCCAGTGCAAGCAGGAGCAGAGTGTTCATTGATAGAAACTTCAGCTCAACTGACTACAAAGGCCCAAATGGGCCCTACTGTAGTGCTTTGAGCACTAGAGACAGGTCCCAAGAGGGTATAGAGGGGAGCTGGGGAGAATTTAACCTTCTCGCCCCACTAAGGAACCTGATGACCAGGTCATGTTTCCCTACCAATTTCCCTTCCACGGGGTCATGGTTGGCAGCAATCGCAGCGACATAGACTTTAAGGGTGGAGGGAGACAGCCTTCGCTTCAACCCTTGCTGCAAAAAGGAAAGCACAACCCTGATCGGGCATCTCCGGGGGTCTTCTCGGCGAGAAGAACACCACTCGACGAACAGGTTCCAATTCAAGGTGTAAGCGTGTCTCGTAGACAGTGCTCTTGCCGAAGTGGTGTCAACTACCTCCTGGGGTAGGTCACCTAGAACCTCAGCGTCCCATCCAGGGACCAGACATGAAGTTTCCAGTGGTCTGGACGCAGGTGCCACAGGGTGCCCCGTCTCTGAGTCAGTAGATCCTTCCTCAGAGGAATCTGCCAGGGAGGAGCTGGCATGAGGAGCATTAGTTCCTGGGAGCATAGACCACTTTGTCGGTTGATGTACGCAACGGTCGCAGTGTTGTCCGTGCGGACCAGCACGTGCTTGCCTCATAAGCACCCTCTGAGACGGTTCAAGGCAAGGCGTACTGCTAACAACAACTAGGTGGTTGATGTGCCAGTGCAGTTGAGGGCCCGTCCAAACCCCCGACACTGCGTGCCCATTGTACGTGGCCCCCCAGCCAGTGGTGGAGGCATCTGTGTAAACCCCAACATGCCTGGAGACCTGTTCCAGGGGCACTCCTGCCAGGAGAAACGCAAGGACTGACCACGTGGTGAAGGTTTGGCGGCAGGCCAGTGTGACTTGGATCCGGTGAGTGCCGCGTAGCCACGCCCACCTCAGGACTCGGCCATGGAGCCAGTGTTGAAGCGGTCTCATATGAAGCAGCCCCAGTGGCTTGACTGCCGCTGGAGCTACCACATGTCCCAGGAGCCTCTGAAACTGTTTCAGTGGGACTGCCGTCCTGCCCTTGAACATATTCAGGCAGTTCAACACTGACTGAGCACGTCCCTGCGTGAGGCGTGCTCGACCGAATCCAACTCCATACTGAGAATAGAGATCCTCTGCATCGAGGAGAGTTTGCTCTTTTCCCAGTTGACCTGAAGGCCCAACCGACTGAGGTGCGAGAGCACCAAGTCCCTGTGTTCACACAACTGATCCTGAGACAGTCGTCGAGGTAGTTGAGAATGCGAATGCCCTGTTCTCTCAGGGGAACAAGGGCTGCCTCCGCAACTTTCGTGAAGACACGGGGCAACAGGGACAGCCCGGAGGGCAGGATCTTGCACTGATATGCTCGTCCTTCGAATGTGAACTGCAGCAATAGTCTGTGGTGCGTAAGGATCGACACATAAATGTACGCGTCCTTCAGGTCAATCGCTGCCAACCAATCTTGGGGACGGATGCACCCAAAGATGCGTTTCTGCGTCAACATCTTGAACAGTAACCGGTGAAGGGCCCGTTTCAAGAAATGCAGGTACAAGATCGGTCGTAACCCACCGCCTTTCTTGGGTACAAAAGAAGTAGGGGCTGTAAAACCCCGTCTTCATATCAGCTGGAGGGACTGGCTCTATCGCGTCCTTCGCCAGTAGGACTGCGATCTCCGCACGCAAGACAGGGGCATCTGCTGCTTTCACTGATGTAAAGTGGATGCCGCTGAACTTGGGGGGATGCAGGGTGAGCTGAATCGCATAGCCGAGTCTGATGGTCCACAGGAACCAGCGAGACGTTCGGGTAGCCAAGCACCCAGACAACGTACAAGCTGGACCAGAGGGACCTTCGACGTACCCGTGGTGGGGGAGCGAGGTGGAACGCAGGGACCCGATCCGTTGGGCGGACCGAAGAGAGCCGAACCGCCCGCTGCTGCCTTCTGGTGAGAGAGGAGGATGAGTGTGGTTTGGGTTTGGTCCGTCCGTGACTCTCCATGCCCTCTTGTGACCCAGAGACAGAGAAAACTGCTCTCTTGTCGAGATTTTTGGAAACCAGATTCTCCACCCGGCCCTCCTTCGGGGGAGGGAGAGGTGCATTCACCATCCCCAAAAGAGCAGTTCCCTCTCTCTCTGGGTCGCCCGTCCCAGGGTCTCTTGCTCTTCCGCTCACCGCAAGGTTTGACCGGGGCCTGGACGGGTGGGGCGGCCTGCCTACGCCCAGCTCCATGGCGCCTCTTGCTCGAGGCTGCTGCGGATGCGGCGGGGGAGTGAGGGTGGATGCAGGGGGCCACCCTCAGCAATGAGCAAGCTGGGGCACTGTGGCCGGCCGATGGGTGGAGGAAGCAGCTGCCCACCAGGGCAGGACATGTCGGATCACCTCAGTCTGCTCCTGTGCAGCCGAAAACTACAATGTTCCCACAATGAGAACATGACTCATCCACGAATGCCACCTCAGCGTGCTTAATGCCCAGACGCGTGAGGCAGCGATCGTGACCATCATGTAACGACCACATCCAGAAACGCACGGGTGATACGTTGTCTGTAGCAAGATGCAACGTCATCTTTACAAAGATGCAATGTTGAGTTTGCCAGACGCAACAGCGTCTTTAAAAAGACGCAATGTCAAGTTTACCAGAAGATGCACCTGTGAATGCTCTTTTAGGGAAAAAGGTCTTTCAGCGTGCTGAAGCGCACAGGGGAGATAATAATAATTAATAATTCATTACATTTATATAGCACTTTTCTAGGCACTCATAGCGCTTTACATTGTCAGGGGGTATCTCCTCATCCACCACCAGTGTACAGCATCCACCTGGATGATGTGACGGCAGCCATAGTGCGCCCGAACGCCTACCACACACCAGCTTATTGGTGGAGAGGAGACAGAGTGATGAAGCCAATCAGTAGATATGGGGATTGTTAGGAGGCCATGATGATCAGAGGCCAATGGGCAAATTTGGCCAGGATGCCGAGGTCACACCTCTACTCTTTTCGAAAGACATCCTGGGATTTTTAATGACCACAGAGAGTCAGGACCTCGGTTTAACGTCTCATCCGAAGGATAGCGCTTGTTGTCAGTATAGTGTCCCCGTCACTACACTGGGGCGTTAGGACCCACACAGACCACAGGGTGAGCACCCCCTGCTGGCCTCACTAACACCTCTTCCAGCAGCAACCTAGTTTTCCCAGGAGGTCTTCCATCCAGGTACTGACCAGGCTCAGCCCTGCTTAGCTTCAGTGGGCAACCAGTCTTGGGCTACAGGGTGAGATGGCCGCCTGCAACACAAACAGGAGGTAATGCAGCCTGATGTGTGCAACCCACTCGACACGGGAAACCACAACCGCTGAAGTGCCATACTGCCAACACCAAGAGCTCCAAAGAGAGCGCTGAACTCGTTCAGTCTTCTTCTCTCAGTAGAGTAGTCAGGAGCAAAACTATGTGATCGCTCGGCTCCGAAGCGAAAAGCTGATATGCATTGCACCGGCTGCCTTTTTATGCTCACGCTGTGATCAGCGGCAGCTGGATGCAATCATCGCATGCCAATGTGCATTGGCTCGTTTAGTTTACACTCAAAGTGGATTGGTCTCTCTAAGCGAGATCCCAATTCATCGTTCACCGACGTGACATTGAGAGTGACCAACTGAAAGGGAATGTTCTCAAAATAGATGCAACAAAACATATTTACTTGCCTGCACAGCAAAGGAATCAGTCCGAACGGCTTTCTTCAAAAGTATAAACCCATCTGTTGTGATATTAACATAGCTGCTATATTGCACTTCATATCTTATGTCAGGATTGATTCCCTGAAAAATAAAGGGAGAAACTGGCAATCTCTTATTGTTCCTTGATCAATCTCTTTGTTGGTTCTGGGAAAAAAACATTTCTCTCAAACAAATATTATCCCCAAATCTAACCATTAACTAGCTTAAAAATTAGCGGGGAGTGATAAGTTGGTATGAATGTTGCTTAAGCCCCAACCCCAGTCCTAATACCAACCCTAAACCTTAAAACCTTTTCAAAACCATCGAGGATGTTGCTCTAGGGTCACATGGGTAAATCACAATGTGTAAATCACAACTACAATGTCTGCATATACTGTAATTTAAAAGTAAATAATTAACTGATGATATTAAATGAAGTTTTAAAACTTACACTTGCAAAATCTTCATCCCTTGCTCTGACTCTGATGGGTCTGTTGGATGTCCTGTCCCTTAGCACCATGTTTTCAGGCCCTGAAGTACTGTAAACATACCCTTCATATCGGTCCTTCTCAAACCTGGGAGCATTTCTGCTCTTTCTCATTACATCAATAGTCACTGAAGTGGTGGCAAACTGGTCTCTATTTAATACCTGGGAAGCCTGGGAAGGACAGATAAAGGAAGGTCGTTATTATCAGTATTAAGCAGTGAAAATTGGATTTGCTCTCAGGTCCAACCTGATATCATGAAGATGCATATGTCACAAAATTTCTCAAAGTCTTTATAATATGCACAAGAAACTCACCAAAACTAAGAGTGATATTGGGCCAGCTATATCTGCTGGTTTCAGCATGGATATGTTTCCAGATTTCTCATCAATCTGAAATATGTTGTCGTCATTTCCTAGGCAATTACAGAAATTATTGTGCAGTTCATGTTGAACATTGAGTGTGTAGGAGCAGCAGTTATGTGAAGAAAAATGCTTTAATACCTCGAACAATTTTATAGCTTATCTCTTCATTTCTGCTTTTATCTCCATCTCTGGCATACACTGGACCTGGCTGCAATTGCAAGGCCCCATCCTGGAAATATCAATTTAGTATGTATAATTTCAAAACACACCATTGCATTTATTAAAAGAATAGTTCACCACAAAATTTAAATTTGCTTAAAATTTTCTCAGACCCTCAGGCCATCCAAGACTTAAATGAGTTTGTTTGTTCATGAGAACAGATTTGGAGATATTTAGCATTATGTCACTTGCTCACCAATGGAATGGGTGCTGTCAGAATGAGAGTTCAAACAGCTGATAAAAACATCACAATGACCCACAAGACTTCAGCCCATCAGTTGTGAAGCAATTGCTGCCTGTTTATAAGAAGCACATTAGTCATTAGGGTGTTTTAACTTTAAACTGTCTCTTACAGTATGGCCATATTATAAGTCCTTTGCATATTTCTCCCCTGATTCAGACTGGATTTAAACTGGAGAAAGCAATATTATGGATAGAGGACTCATATTTTAGCCCAAAGCAATGACAAAAACGTTGTAATGATAGATTTATGATAAACATGCAGCTTTTCACTTTACAAAATGTGAATTGATGAACTGGAGTTCGTTGATTACTTTGTGATGTTTTTATCAGCTATTTGGACTCTCTTTCTGATGGCACCCATTCACTGCAGAGGATCCACTGGTTGGCAAGTGGTGTACTGCTAAATTTCTTCTAATCTGTTCTTACAAAGAAACAAACTCATCTGCATCTTGGATGGCCTAAGGGTAAGCAAATATTCAGCCAATTTTAATTTTTGGGCGAACTATTTCCATGGTCATAATATGAATGAAAATGTACCTGTTTCTCTGTTAGGTTCACCCTGCACTTGTAGCCCAGGCTCAGGCAGAGTTTGGCATTACCAGTGCTTACTCTTGTGCATGGTTGAAACCAGGGAGGACGGTTATCAATGTCTATAATATTGACGATGATGGTTGCTGAAGCTGTGAAAGAGAGTTCACCCGATTGTGATGGAGGTAGAGTATCCTGTTAGAGTCAAGAATTGTTTGTGTTTTACGTCAGATCAGGAGAGAATTTCTGAAATTATCACATTCAAATGAAACGATTTTTACATACCTGCACATACAAGATCAGTTTCACCTGTTGGATGACATCGTAATCTAAAATCTTGTTCACAAGGATGCTTGGTGTGTACATGGTCTCAAGTCTGAAGTATGTATTCTGTAAAGAAATGTTTACATTAAAGGAATAGTTCATAGTTGAAGGAATAAAGCAAATATGCAAACAATGTCATTTACTCATACTTTTTCAAACCAATAGCTCTAAATTCTCACAGTTTATTTGATTTCAGTCATTTTATTGAAAATCCATTCACTTAAAACGTTGATGCTTCAAAAAGTTAATATATATTTTATCCATGTGAATTGAGTGGTTTAATCCAAGGCTGCAACTTGCAAGCATGCTTGTTTGAGCTTGCATTTGTCATATTTGATGTGTTCTATGCGTGTTGATTAATGTTTATATGTGAGTAAAAGCCTAAATTATTCACCTTATATGTTCATCCTAAAAAGGGATTGTGTATATTCAAAAGACATGGACTAAACCATTACATTCATATGGATTATGTTTACTATGTCTTTATTAACATTTTGAAGCACTTACCCAAGCTGAATTTTTGGATAAATACCTTTCAATGCAAGGACAGGAACTTCTCAGATTTCATTAAAATTATTTTAGTTTGTCTTTTTGAAGATGAGCAAAATATTATGGATTTGGAACAATGTGAGGGTAAGAAACTGATGACTGAATTTTCATTTCTGGGTGAACTTTCCCATGCATATTCAGTCAGATCTTCACAAAAAGCTTGTACTTGTAACAGCACAGTTGTCATATTTATGATGCTATTACATTTTTTTTTTTTTCCTTTTTGGAGTTTCACAGCGTCTGACCCCTGGTAGTTTAATTGTATGAAGAAAAAAAACAGCTTGAACTTTCTGCTTATCTTCTCTTGTTGTGGTCTACAGGAAAAGCTCATATGGGTTTGGAATAACAGGAGGATGAGTGAATGATGACTGACTTATTTTGAGGTAAACAATTCCTGAAGTAATGGAATTGATCTTCTCATTAGAGAAAGTGAATTGATTACTTACCACAGTTGGTTCCATAGAATAATACAGAACCTCAGAATCATCATCTATTGCTTCAATCAGGGCAATGCTGCTATTAACTGGTGTAAGCTGTGCAATACACACAAAATGCAACATTAGAATGGCATTAGAATGGACTAGAATGGCAGCATCCTCACTTTGACAGTAGATTTAAAAAATGATGAGCAAGTTGTCTGACTTCACTTACTATGTATGTAATCGTGATTTTGCCAAGAAGAACATGTACCCGGATCAACAATTATTTAAAATGTTGAATCTCACCTCATTTATGTCAAGTGTATACTCGCTCTTGTCAAATGATGGAGGGTTGTCATTGATATTCACAACACGAACAATCACAGTCAGAGTGATCTGTAGATAAAATGTACAAATGAATATGAAATGCCAAAAATGAAAAATAATAAAAAAATTAATAAAAAACTACTATTAATCCTCGATATAACAGTGACCCCCAAACAGACTGGGACATTGAATGTCATTACATTAGATAACATGATCAAGTGGCATCTCCAAACAAATGATAAATGCTAGAGCTTATCTCACACCAGTCTAGACTTTTCTGAGCCATTCTTACAATTACTTTTAATAAGATGGTTTCAGATTTAATACGATGGAATTTTAGTGAATATATGAAGTCCATTTCCCTCAAGTTCACTCAGGTGTCCTAATGCAGCAACCACAGATGTAGTTCATCATTGAAAATCAAGTGGTGAATTATTTATTTTTATATTTATTGATTGATTGTCTTCATCCTGTGCAGTATTTACATTATTTTGTCAATTAAAAACTTTAACATGTATTTCTGTGAAATGTTTTGCTTAAAAAGTGTGTTTGTGCTATCCTTCTTTCAAATGACACATGGGTTCATATTTGATCTAATACTAAGACTTTTTTGCTTTACATTCATCTACATAGAATCCATAATTGTAATTGTAGTTCTGAGTAACTTACACTTCTGTAGCCAGTTTTATTACATCGGATCTGGACAGTTAGTTCTTCTGGACCTGAAAGTGTCTGGAAAACAGTTTAATATCAGCTGAAGTTAGGATTAAACTTTTGTGATCTTTTTCATGACTAGTCCAGTGTTAAACCAAGTCAAGTTAAACCAAAGTCAAATCAGTTTAAGATGGTCAAGCTGGTTTGTTGCCGGTCCAGTTTGGTCTACCACCATGTTTAAACCAGGTCCAGTGTCTGGTAGTGTGGCTGATTAACTAAATCAATTTGGATCAGTCAGATACTGACCATGCATGACCAGCTAGAAACCATGTAAACATAACTACCATCTGAAGCTGGTTTTAGCTGGATTTTCTAACAATGTCATCATAGTCTTATTACTCAAATTGGCACAAGAAAATGGAAAGTCATGAAATAAACATACTTCAAAGTCCAGGCCTTTCTTTGCTATCAATTCTGAACCTCTCAGATTGAAGGCATTCCCAGGATTCTCTGTGAGATTCAGCGTTACATCCTTTGTTGTTGTGTTAATATGAACAACGACTGTGTCAGCGGTGTTATTCTCTTTAATTGTTACAGGCTCTGAGGGGACGGTACAAACTGTGGAAAGAAAACAAATATTACCGTTCTTACCATATTATAGCAGATATAAGAAAAATGTGTTTTGTCATATAATACAAATATTTTCATAGAAATTCATATTTTACAGTTAATGCATTAAGATATCTTTGTTGTCTGTATTTGTAAATGTGTATGCACAGATACTGTATGTAATACTCAATTTTAGCATGTCTGAATCTGATTCTAATGTTAATGTTTTAAAATAAATGAAATTGAAAATATTTTGATTTGCATTTATTTATTCTAGAATTGTGTGAACAAATCAATATTTTAAAGTCATAATGCTGTTTTTGAAATTGTACTAAGCAGTTTTCATAACACATTAAAGTTTTTGAGGGGCACTTCATTTTCTGTGATGTAGGAAAGCATTTTGAACAACTAGATATACTGTATTTTGAAGCTCTACATTCTGGCCGACTGTAGACAATGAACAGACATGGCGTCTTTTTATTTCCACTGACTGAGCTGAAATTACTTGCATTGGAAACCATGAAATGGTGAGCATAAGATACTTCTAAAAACTTCATAAAAAAGAGACATGAATGGTTAACCCTTGTGTGGTCTTTGGTCACCTCTGACCGGAGAATATTACATTTTGAATTTTTTTTTAAAATCGTAGCTTCACCAGAATGGTACGAAACTTGGTAAGTTTTATGGCACTTGGTATGTGAACGCAAACTAAATTGAGGGCATGATTCGAAAAAGCTAAGTGGATGTCACACTCATGGTCTTCGGTCAAAAATGACCAACCATAGGAAATGAATGGGGGGAAAAATCTAAAATACAGAATTTTTGTGTGTACAATCTACAAATCCCCCACAATGCAGAAAAAAATTACACAGCAATGAAGGGGTGAAACTCTAAAACATCTAGAGTGCAAGATCAACAGACCAACTCACACACGCGTGGACACACACTTGTACACAAACCTATGAACTGGTGTGACTGTAACACTGCAACTATATCAAATAAAATCAATAATTCAACTACAATGCAGTAAAAAAGTGGACAGCAAGGAAGGGGTTACACTCTAAAACATTAGGAGTGTGCTATTTATTTTGGCATATTTGCTGATAGTACTTAATTAATTTCCTTCAAAACATTTTCCTCCCTCTCAGCCAATCAGATCTCTTCTCCGTCACACACGACCGTGACATCAGCTGGGATAATACATGTTTGGAGACAAACAAGAAGAAGCCCCTCTTCCACCCCACTGCTTCTCTGTGTGGGAACAATGGGAACACAGTGTCACATGAAGCAGACACATTGTGCAGCCATGTAGATGTGTGTTGTTGTCATAGATTCATGGAGCAGGCCTTGAACAGCTGAGCTGTAGGCTGCATTGTTTTGTAAGGTTTTTGAAAGAAATACTGGCCAATATAATGCTTATTTCAAAACAATTCCACCCTCTTTCTACTTCATAAAAGATATGGTGACTGAGATATAAAAATAACAAATATTTCAAATAAAAAAAGTGTGAGAAAAAAAATTACTGAAAAGAGTTAAAGGCTGCAAAGTTTATGTGCAGTTAAAGAGAAGTTTAGGGTTCAGTGTTTGAGATAGATATACATTTTAAGAACAGTGCTACAAAATATAGTATGCAGTAATAGAGAAGTTTGCCTTTGCGTTTTTGAACAAAACCCCATAAAAACAGTGGTCCTTTGATTCATTCATGAATGAATCAGCAGGTTTGAACAAATTAGTTGAATAAAATACTCTATTACTCACTTATTAAGACTTGCCACCACCTACTATTAAGACTTACTTACCCACCTGTAGTTTCATCATAATATCATTTCATTTCTCCCTACATTTCATTTTTTTTTATATTCAAAATGTTATATATACAACTTCAATCACATAACATTATTTATGCACTTGTAATCGTAATCAATTGTTAATTAGATAATTGTGTTAAAGTGCCCCATTATGGATTTTTGTGTAACACAGCTCTAAGGGAATGAAAACATCCTGCAGTTTTACATCTGAAAGTGCACCGTGTATAAAGTTATTGTGTCTCAAAAGAAAGAGTCGACTCGATATCGACTCAACTCGAATAATTGAAATGAGTCGTTTTTAAAACGAATCCCATTGTGCTAGTAATATGCATGTGCAGGCAAAGAGTATAGAAGCCCAACGAAACTCTGATGCTTTTTTGGTAACAGCCACTAAGTGGAATAAAAGAACGCAATGTTGGGCAATCCACTGCAGAAACTATCAGTGTGACAGTAAAAATCTTGCCTTTCATCATTTTCTCAAAGACCCTGACAGGTAATTTTGTGTGTTTTGGAGTGGGATGTAGCGCTATCTTATGCACCTACTAACTTTAAATGTTTTTAGTCTAGTAGTAAACTTAATTCCTTAAGAACTGCAGGTCCTAGCCATAGAAACCATTAATAATGATTTATATGGATATGACACTATGTTAGAATGAGCACATGCGACTTTACACATTTACTATTACTATTAGTTACTATTGCTCCACTAGGTCTGAAATATTGTAAGTTTTAATCCCCTGGAACACACTACAAACATGATGATCTTATAGAACATGATGCATTGCTGTGTTTGTCATAATCAGTGTTGGTCAGTAACGCATTACTTAGTAACACGTTACTGTAATTTGATGACTTTTTTTAGTAACGGAGTAATTTAAAGGTGCAATGTGTAATATTTACAATGATCTGTTGACAGAAATGCAATATAATATACATAACTATGTTTTACAGATGTGATCTTACTTAATCAACCGTTATGTTTTTATTACCTTAGATTAAGCAATTTCTATCTACATACACCGCGGGTCCCCTTAAATGGAAGTCGCCACCATGTTGCTACAGTAGCCCTAAACGGACAAACTGCTCTAAATAGCGCGTTTCGTCACTTTGTTGTTCTTGCCAATAAAACACTGACACAATGATGAACAATATTGTGTGATACAAAATGTGCAATACATGTTCATTTTATATGCAATAAGGGACTTTTCTTGTGCAATGCAATACTGCCTATTTATTAATACTAAGATTTGTGTGCAATACATACTATATAATTACTGTGCTTAATTACCATTACCATATTGGACTTATTATATTCCACATTTGTCATTTCATTCCACTTTAATTAATTTTATATTTGATCTAAACTACCATTTTTACTGGTATAGTTTTATATTACTATTTACATGTGTTATATTGTTATTTATTTATTTTTTAAATTTATTGATATATAGGTATATATTTATTTATTATCTTTTCTTTCTTCTTTCTTTCTTGAGAGCAATTGTAACATGGAAAGCAATTTCCCTTTGGGATTAATAACGTTTTTTGAATCTTGAATCTTGAACAAGTACATTAACATTCGCAATAACATCGATTTATTGAATGATTAAGTCAAATCAAAATAGAAATATCTAAACATAAAATATCTAAAACAAATAAATTGTTATTCATCTATTGCACAAAAGCAACATGAACTAATATAAAATGTAAACGATTAACAGGTGCAAGCGTACCATGCAGAGTTTCTATTTAGGCTATAACACGTGTTCGATTCATTATGCATATATGTATTGTGTTAGGCCTATAACAGAGATTTGTGAGATTGCGATGAACTGTGTTTTGTGGATGTTGATGTTTTAATAACACATATTTATCTGGAGCGTGTGTGCTGGTATTTCATAAATTTCATGGAGGAAAAAAGTAACGTAACTAGTAATGTAACTAATTACTTTTTAAATTAAGTAGGCTAATCAGAACAGTAACGTGATTACTTTTTAAAGTAATCAGCAATCAGTAATTTGATTACATTTTCAGAGTAACTTGCCCAATACTGGTCATAATTAAATATTTAAGTAATTCTGGAGACAGTGGCTGTACGTGTGTGTGTGTGTTTTTTGTTTGTTTGTTTTTTTACATAAAATGTTTTTTGTTTACAGGCTTCCTTTAACAGAAATTAATATAAGACAATACTGCAAAAACAGTAAGCTGTTATATTCCTGTTATATATTTATTGTCCAACATTCCCAGTTTTTCTGATGCATATGTCATTAATTTTATTTCATATGTTGATATTAATTCAGTGTTTATAATGCTAATACTTCAACTTAAAATAATTTCAACCGAAACTGACATGGTTTATAGAAAGCAAAGGTTTTGTGAAAAAAGACTTAAACACAAAGTCTGTAAAATAAACTGTTAAAAGGATTTGATGATCACTAGTCTAGGGATTGTACGTTATTGCTGTCATCATTCAGGTTGTATTTCAGCTTTAATGTACTGTTTTTTTTTATCAAAGCAGCTGATATTTGCCACAGTGACAGCAAGAAGCCAGTGGACTGCCGAGTCGCTTTCACTCCAGAATGGCGGAAGCGTAGGGCTGCTGCTGGGCACCGCTGTTGCAATGGGACGTTCTCGTTGGCTTTCCTTTATAGTCAGTATAAGTTCTTTGCTGCAGGCAGCCATCAGAGGGTGATTAAATGTTTTGGCTTTACTTTTCAGGACACTTGCAAGTGGTACTCACTGCAGAGCCAAATGACGTCCAGCTCCCCCTCTCTGGATGTAATGGGTGGACCTTATGGGTGGATTATGCTATGTTTAGCTATGGGGTTATGGTTAGGGCAGGGATCCTCAAATCTGGCTCTCGAGATCCACTTTCCTGCAGAGTTTAGTTCTAACCCTTATCAAACACACTTGAGCATGCTAATCAATGTCTTCAAGATCATTAGAAAATCTTTGGTGAGTTTGATCAGGTTTGGAGCTAAACTCTGCAGGAAAGTGGACCTGGCGAGCCAGATTTGTGGTTAGGCTGTCTAGCTCCACCCGTTACATACAATAAGGGGACTGGCTCTGCAGCCTTTCCACACCTGTTGCAAGACCCTCCTGATGATCATTTTAACTGCAAGTTTTCCTCTCAGCAGCAGAGGCCAGTGTTGTGCAGCTTTGAAGTAATAAGTGAGTTGACTCAAGGAGGTATGTAATACCTGGAGAAAGCTTAAGCAATCTCATTTAAGAATTTAGCTGGAACAGAACCTTGTGGAAGAATACAAGTAAACTGAAGCTGTCATCTTCATTTAAGTGATCAGACAGAACAATCTTACTGGGTTCATTTTCTCAGGGTTCTGTGTTCCACAGATTTGAACATGACATAGGGTTCTATGTTCCTAGGGTTAGGCTAACATAGGGCTAACTCTGAGAAAATACTGAAAGTAGAGCAGATTGAATCAGAGTATCTTGATTGAAATGATACAAGTTATGATTACAAATGACACATAGGATTCAGATAATGGGATTAGGTGTTATGAGTACCAGCTCATGTGGGTGTAAAAGGAAATGAGATAGGAGACTGAAGTGCAAAGAAAGAGATATAAGAAAAGAGACATAACTACATATAAATGTTAAATATAAGACTGAAATGAAGAACAGTTAGATTGAGGTTTTATGGAATTCGAAGAAATGTAGTGTTCGGTAGAATTAGTTCAGCAAGCAAGAGACGAAACAGAACACAGGGAATTTTGAATTGAGAATTTTGGGTTACCTTTTGATGTTCCCCTTGCAGTAACGTTGCAGCTACACATCAACTGACTCTTATTAGGTCACACTTTAGTTTGGGGACCAATTCTCACTATTAATTAACTATGACTTTCACCACAATAAACTCCTAATTTGCTGCGTATTAATAGTAAGTCAGGTAGGTGTTAAGTTTAGGTATGGGGTAGGATTAAGGGATCTAAAATATGGTAATTCAGAATAAGGCATTTATATGTGCTTTACAAGTAGTAGCTGTCAATGTTCTAGTAATCAGCATGCTAATAAGCAATTCATTAATAGTGAGAATTGGTCCTTAAAATAAAATAAAGTGTTACTGTGTATTACTAGAGTAAACTGTCAGGTTACACTAAGGGTTAGGGTTATGGTTAGTAGAATAAGTTGACATGTACTTGCATTTACTAGTCAAATGTCTGTTGCGGGACCATCAAAATAGTCTACTATTAATAATGGGTAGTTGTATGCATTTGCAAAGTTACAAATTGTGCAGCATTTAGAATTTAGCCTCTCGCCTCCTCACCAGTGCATTAGCAACGCTGTTTTACTAATGTTCGCAACTCCTGTAGGGATTATGATAGATCATACAGTAATCATAACCTGCCAAATTGTCTAGTGAGTTGATATCGTTAACTGCTATGGTTGAATTTTACCCACATTTAGTAGGTGTTCATTTCAAACCATGATTATAATAATCTGGAATGTTTGCAATTTAATGTTTCTTGCAAAACAGTTTAAGTCAGAATATGCTGATGTTTTGATCTACCATCAGAGGCTGTGCATGCTGTAACCAGCTAAACCTTGAAGATGAGTTGAGTAGATGTAAAGTGGAGCATTTTGAAGTCTAATTTGGACGAGCATAATTTTAGGAGCATGCAAGATTTATGAATTTTCAGGAATCTGTCGATGTGTGTAAATACTTATTTTAGAAAGACAGTGAGCAATTGTAATCTAGGGGAATGCAAAGTGCTTAAGAATACAAATACCAACAATGTGTTAATCTTCTCAAAACAGCATGCTCCATTTCACAAGTCCTTCTGTAGAAAGGATAAGGATAAAGGATAAATCCCATTTTCTCCCAATCCATGCCAACTTGGCTTGACAACTAGGACAGGGTTTGACCAAACCAGTTTTAGCATTGATGTCACAAATTCTTGCTATTTTAAAGTAAGTGGGTGCATGTAATGGTGCTGTCAAGATAAGCTGTAAAAATACTGGTTGGCAGCATCAATCTTTCAAAACAAGCCCTGAGCTTACCATTGAAGGAAATAGAGTTTATGAGCATTTCAGCGACTGAAATAGTTCAGTATACAATCAGTAGCGGATTAATTTAATGTATGTTATGATGTATGTTATGTCACATAATCTGCTAAATGACTTAACGGGATACCAATAACATAAAACAGATCATATTTGAAGTTGCAATGAGGCAAAAATCTCCTGTCATTGCATTCGTGCAGTTATGCGACAGTTTGCACCTGCGCGCCTATAGGAAAAGCACACAAGAGAGTCATTTTAAAACATGAAGACAAACTAAATTGACTTGAAACACAATATTTTCTTTAATGAGGTGAATATCTCTGTTCTGAGACAGTATTATACAGCCTAGAATGCTCGCAAAGAGCACTCCCAAAAGCTGTCACTCACTTCAGTTCATTGTGATCTCACGACATTCCTTTAATAAGCTCTCTACACTGCACAATGAATCTATTTTTTACATTGTATCTACACTTTGTTATAATGGGAGGATTTGAGAGCTTGCAGAACTCAGCACTTAACAAAAACTCTGCATTTTTGTCGGTGAGTGGATTCTAACTTAAACACTTCTGGTCATTGCGTTCAAGAAATCAACAGATATGTCTGTGATTGGCTACATTTCTCAATGCTGCAAATATGTTTTGCCAATATCAAATGGGGCCCCCTGATTCCCCGGGGCCTTGAGCGACCGCTTACCTCACTTATATTTTAAGTACGCCCATGGTCCTGCATATATCACCAGAGAGAAGTATGTCACTTTTACAAAAAGATCCAGATATGACATTGAACTATTACCCTAAAGTGTCACTGGGGCATAAGCAGACTGTACAAAAACGTATGAATTTGTACAAATTCATACAAATAAGTCACCACTTTGAGAATTACAATCTCAGATTTGGGGTCACTTGTTCTTCAAAAAATGTTGTGGTTCATAGTTTGTAGTTGTGTTGCTCAGAGGCTGTTTATGAAGTAGCTACTACTGGAGAAGTGTAGCCAGTGAACACGTCCTGTTTTAGGTCACCTGCTGTTTTTAGAACACAGTTTTGACCTTAAATTCACGTTAAGAGAATGCCTTGCCTCGCTGAACTGCTGGCATACTTTTTTGTCTTTCCTCATTTCAAATGAAAGGAAAGGATACAAAGTGAGCATGGTTTCATATGGCAAAGGAATAGACTACTAGGAGTCTTCTAAAATCCATCCTTGCAACGAAAACAAATGTCCAATCTTTCCTATGAGCTAAATTAAGCAGGTTGCAGTATATATTTCTTAGATTTTAGGATCAAAATCTGAGTCATGATTTATTTATGACTGAATATATCTGTAGGACTTTCCTTTGCTTATTGCTGTGCAGCATTGAACACATTGACAGTTTTCATTATTATGAGAAATCTATAGCTAATGACTATAATCATGAGGGAAAGCAAACATAAATGTATATATATTATAATATGTATATTAGCTTAAAAAACCTTGTGAATCTTGAGAATTTCTTTAGCTAGTCTGGGTTTGAGTGAAAGTTACATTGTCCGGTCAGAACAATGATGTCTCGCTCAGATAATCCAAATTGTCTTTATTGAATGTGCATAGATGTGTGGTTGGTGTGATGCATGCACATGCACAATCGATAAAAACTACTCCGATTTGGATTACTACTGTTTACTTTAAGGAGAACACATTCTACAGTCACCCCCAAATTCACAGTGTGAATTTGCCAATATTAATCTTTGCTAGTCAGAGAGAGGGGGGAGACAAATAATCCTGGTTACAGGTCGAGTGTAAGTCTTTTCTTTGATCCATATTTCTGCAGATCTAATTCTTTGGTCAGACCCAGGAAAGACCTAAACAATTCTCCCTACAGGCCAAAGAGAATGGGTCAGTTGCTGGTCCACGATCATGCAGTTGCTGTGTCACCGATCTGCAAGTTGGCTTCTTCAGTCTTCCATTTCTGTCTGATCTGGAGATTGGGCAAGTAGTGCCGAATAAAGTGCTTCCAAAAGTGGTCAGCCAAGACCTGGCTATGTCTCCATCTCCTACGGCTTAGGAGTTCAGAGTGCTGATATACCACTTGTCAGCAAGATGTTAGGAGTCACTGGATCTGGATCAGCAATGTCCGAAGAGGTGTAGCCAATGTGCTTGGAGTTGAGGATGCCCTCTATCTCTATGAAGACAGTTCTTAGTACTTATTCTGTAACCGTCTAGGCGCCAATGGTGACTTGAAGTGCATCCAGTGTATTTCTCTCTTCCTTCATTTAAAGGATTAAAAATTAATCTGATCTGTTGGCTTGCAAATTGGGCTTGGAGCTCAGGGTGAAGAGTGCTGAATGTTTCTTTTAGTTCCCTTTCTCCTCCTTTGAAGTTGGTACCCTCATCTGCTACTCACTTAAAATAGTTGGGTTAAAAATGACCCAACAGATAACCCAATGGTGGGTTACTATAGCACCTACCTAATGTTGGGTTATTTTAACCCAATGGATTGGGTAGTAAGTTAGTAACCCAATGCATTGGGTTAAAAAATAACTAATTTGTTGGGTTATTTGGACAAAAATTGTTTTGCTTTAACCATCCAGGTATTATTAGTAGTAGTAGTAGTAGTATTGCTATGTAAATCAATAATAATATACAGCATACAAATGTTTTGAAAACACTTTATTTCTATCCCTTCATTAAAGGATTAAAAATTAATCTGATCTGTTGGCTTGCAAATTGGGCTTGGAGCTCAGGGTGAAGAGTGCTGAATGTTTCTTTTAGTTCCCTTTCTCTCAGACCCTCGTCTGCTACTCACTTAAAATAGTTGGGTTAAAAATGACCCAACAGATAACCCAATGGTGGGTTACTATAGCACCTACCTAATGTTGGGTTATTTTAACCCAATGGATTGGGTAGTAAGTTAGTAACCCAATGCATTGGGTTAAAAAATAACTAATTTGTTGGGTTATTTGGACAAAAAATGTTTTGCTTTAACCATCCAGGTATTATTAGTAGTAGTAGTAGTAGTATTGCTATGTAAATCAATAATAATATACAGCATACAAATGTTTTGAAAACACTTTATTTCTATTACATTTAAAGTTGCAAAAACCTCTATTCAATTAAATAACTGGTTGACATTGTCTTATTAATCACTTCCTTATCACATTAGGTTGCTTGCAATTGTTTTAGTTTACAAGATAAATATAAATTCACAAATAAACAAACAAACAGAACAAACCTAGTACAGACAATGTAATTACAGCTGAAACAGGC
>NW_015505951.1:362915-363793 GCF_001515645.1 Sinocyclocheilus grahami
GTCTTTACATACTGTTTAATGCTGCAATGCTATACAGAGAATTTTGAGCAGGCACAAGCAGCCTTAACTCAGCTATTTAAAGACACCTTCACAGTACTCTTGCTTGTGTGATTTTTCTCAAAGGGATAGTTCACCCAAAAACGAAACTTTTGTCATCATTTACTCACCCTCAAGTTCCTCCAACCCGGTATGAGTTTCTGTCTTCTGTTGAACACAAAAGAAGATTTAGAAGAATGTGTATTTATTCATACTATGAAAGTAAAATATCTTGTGTACAGCAGAAAAAGAAAAAAAAACTCATGGAGATGTGGAATAACATGAGTAATAAATGATTAAAAAAAGTTTCATAAATTATTAAAATTAAAAAAAATTTGGGGAGAATTAACCCTTTAATAGTCAGCCCCCCCCCCCCAAAAAAAAAGCATGTCTTAAAGGGATAGTTCACCCAAGAAATGAAAATTCTGTCATTAATTTCTCAACCTCATTTTGTTCCAAACCCGTAAGACCTTCTTTCATATTCGGAACACAGTTTAAGATATTTTTGATGAAATCTGAGGGCTCTCTGACCCTCCCATAGACAGCAAGGGAACTACCACGGTCAGAGTAAATCCTAGTAAATACGTCATCATTGACGCTATATCATTGATATCGCGATATGACACTTTTTTGTGTTATTGTGGATGGTATGATATAATGACCCTATGCAGTAGAGACAAAAATGTGGATTAAAGTCGTTATTTTTGTTTTCTTTGCGAAAAAATAAATAAATAGTATTCTCATAGCTTCGTAACATTATGGTTGAAACACTGATGTAACATGGACTACTTTGTCAATCATCTTGGTACTTTTCTGTGCCTTGACCGTGGTAGTTCCCTTGC
>NW_015505951.1:371817-388628 GCF_001515645.1 Sinocyclocheilus grahami
TTTTGTTCCAAACCCGTAAGACCTTCTTTCATATTCGGAACACAATTTAAGATATTTTTGATGAAATCTGAGGGCTCTCTGACCCTCCCATAGACAGCAAGGGAACTACCACGGTCAGAGTAAATCCTAGTAAATACGTCATCATTGACGCTATATCATTGATATCGCGATATGACACTTTTTTGTGTTATTGTGGATGGTATGATATAATGACCCTATGCAGTAGAGACAAAAATGTGGATTAAAGTCGTTATTTTTGTTTTCTTTGCGAAAAAATAAATAAATAGTATTCTCATAGCTTCGTAACATTATGGTTGAAACACTGATGTAACATGGACTACTTTGTCAATCATCTTGGTACTTTTCTGTGCCTTGACCGTGGTAGTTCCCTTGCTGTCTATGGGAGGAACAACACGAGGTTATGACCATTTTTAGGTGAAAAAACAATTTTGTTCCCTTTAAACAATTTTGCGCTTGAAATGGCTACAATTATTGTTGCTATAGGACGAGGCACCGCAGAGAACAGAGAGCGTGTGGTAGAAGGAGGAGGATTTTTTCCCACACATATTAATTTTATTTGGAATGCCAGAAGAACACACTGTCCGAACATATCGTTTGCCAAGCCATGTTATTTTTAATTTGCTTCAGGAAATAAAAGATGACTTGGAACCCTCAACTAGGAGTCATGCAATACCAGCTCTATCAAAACTTCTTGCAACCCTTCATTTTTTGGCCTCCAGTTCTTTTCAACGTAGCCTACTGTGGCTTATTTATATCTTTATTCTTTATTTGGGACTACGCTAATTTGCACTGCGCTTGGTATATTGCGTTGGTCGATATGTAAATTAGATGTTGTGTTTGTGTTCTTTAATTTGCGTGTTGTTAGTAAATCACCCGCACAAATTTCCACGCCCATCGGCGCTGTTTTGGAATTGTGCTCTCGCGCTAATTTGCCCTGTTTAGTAAAACTGGCCCTAAGTGTGTGTTGGTGTGCTTGTCAGTCCATAATGTAAAATATTACAATTTGGCTTGAAAATACAGAACAGGATTTTCTCACCAGAAGAAATATCCAGAAGATCCTAGGCTCTCTTCTTTGTCTTCCAATATGCAATTATCTGTTGAGACCCATGCCCTTTAGAGCTCAAAGTCTATCCATCCCTGACATGTGGGTATAATATACCTTAGTCCAGAGCAATCTAAAATTAACAAAGAATAGGAACAGTTAAATTCAAACATAAGACAACATTTCCTACTTCAGTGTTCAAAATATAATTAAAATCTCACTTCTTATTATTCAATCACTTGAATCAATTGAAACAGAGACATACATTTTTTTATGGTTTTGTGGGTTTCATATATTATTCTAATTAACTAACTAGTTTTAATACAGTACACCAAAAATCACACTATGAAAATTATTAAACATAAATCAAAACAGTACTACATTCTAACAAGATTATGACTTCACATAAACACATTACAAAAATAAATATCAACTACTTAAACGTTTTAAACAATTTTTTCTAGTGTCCTTAATATTTTCATTTTCACAAACTGTTACGTACAGTGTATGTACAATACAAACTTTTTTAACTTTTCAAATGTGATTATATGTTTGTGCTTTTGGAAATGGATCTTTTATTAGCCTTATTATTTTGCATTTAAGACTCTTTTTGAGCATAAAATGTAATTAAATTCTGAAAATGTAATTGTTGTATGTCCAGTTATTTAGTTGTATTATCATTTATCCATATCAGGGTGTACTTTCACCCAAGTGGTATAGTTAAGACGTGTTTGGGGTTTTGACAGTGGAACTTTCATTAATTTTAGAAACTGTGTAAATCCAGCATCCTGTGCATACCCTATTATATAATACAAACAGTATTCATTTAATTTAAGAACAGTTATTTTGTGACTATACCTTGAAACCGATAATGGTGTTTTTTGATAACTGATGATAATAATGCTCCACTCTCTTCCATGTTCTGTTCTTCGTGGCTGAAGTAGCGGCGCATGTAATAATCAGTGTAGCTCGCAGCGGCCTCTGTTAGTAAAAAATAATCACTACATGACTGCTCTGGTGATAACCAGCAACTTTCCAGAGATTAAACGTTCAATTTCTGTGTGTTTCGTAGTGTTTTCATTTTACACTGTAGTTTTCAGACGAAAGGAATAAAAAGGCGACATACCTTCACTCAGAGTGGACAGGTGGGTCTTCAAGACCAGCGCGTCGGCCAAATATCTGAAATATATGTAAATTTTCCCCCAAAACTGTCGAGGCAAACTGAAAAAGAATGGAAACCGTTTTTTATAGGTTTGAAATTGATCGGCTTCAAAGTGCTCGTGTCAAGTCAAGAGTGCAGATAACGGCTTTTTAACGGATTAAAATATCAGTCGACAGGGGAGATGTAAACATACTCATAGGAAAAACAGCAATATTACTGTGTCAGGGCTTAAAGACACTTTGTTACAAAAAACAACATAATGCACACATATTATTACCACTGTGTCATCTGTCGACCGTTGGAATTTAACATTTTAACCCAACTGGTTGCGTTGTTATAGAAATAACCCAATAAACATAGGAATAACCCAACAAAACGACCCAACATGTTTAACCCAGATATTGGGTACAGTAAATAACCCAACGTTTTTTAGAGTGTAGGAGCTCAAAGAGTTTACCATGCCTTGAAATGAATTGCCTCAAATCTATCAAGAAGGAATATATGTCCATACTGGTGAGGATGTCAATGTGAACTGCGCTAAAGTCATACATTTAAAGATGATTCACCATCTTTTCTCAGTTCTACGTCCCACCTTTATGGTGTAAGGTCCAAAGCAATCCACACTTGTCGAGTAGAAGACAGGCTGATGATCCTTAGTCTGGCAGGTGGGAAGTCTGCCATTCTAGGGGGAGGGGGTTGTCCCCGCCATCTCTGACACTCTGGACACTGTCGTTAGTTGTTTCTGACTGCAGCTCACCCCCGTATCACCCAGTATTTCCTCTGAAGTTCAGCAAACACCCTATCTGGCCCTGGGAAATGCAACTGATCATCATAGTCCTTGATTATCAGTTTGGTGATCGGATGACGTGGTTCGAGGACTATGGGATGTATAGCATCTTCCTCCAGTTGAGCCGATTCCCAGCTCGTATGAGTTTGGTATCCTCATGAAATTCAGGAGCTAAGCACAGTAAGTGGCTATTCCTTGGCAAGGGTTTACCTGCTCTAAAGTGACAGATCCTCTGGAAATGAGTTGCTCTGGCTTTGACGAATGACTGCGAGTTCTGCCTCTTTGTAGTCATCTTTTGTCATCTGTTGGGATATCCATGACCCACCCAGTTGACTTGCTGGATGTAAGCCTTCAGTAACTCTGGAAGTGTATCATAATCACAATATTCAGCCAATCTCCTTTTCCCGTTATCATCCACCTACTCTCTTCTCTGTCAATTTGCGAACTCCGATGGAAAGTTCAGTAATAGTCCATTTCGTGCTGGATGGCGGGGGTGACTGGAAGAGTCCATGTGTTAAAAGGAAACACAGCACTACATGTTATTTCCACATTAACTCATCCCTGTAGTTACTAGTTACTTCGATTCCAGCAGCCAAAATAGTTAAACATTTGTATCCGGAAGGATATTTTACATGAAACTGTAAAGAGTCTGAAATGCATTCAGTGACTTATCATATGAAAACAAAACGTTATTTTCCTTCTCTAAGGCTATATTTAGTGAAGCTTGCAATACCAGTTCTTTATTTCACTGTTTTTACTAATGGGTCTAGATGGCACAGAACCTAGTAGCACATGCTGGCTGCCACCAGTCCAAGTACCAGAAGGTTGTATAAGGTGAATGTGTTTCACAAGGGACAATCTTCTCAAAGCTCAGAGCCAAAGAGTACTTAGTTTCAAACATTGATTCTGGAGTAACAGAACAAAAAAGGAAAAAATAAAATAATATTAACTAAATTAAAATAAACAAGCAAACATATACATCATCATCAAAATAATATATTAAATATTTATCAGAAATATTGTCAATCTAGGATTTAGGTCAATTAATGAACAGATTAAAGCATGTTTTCAAACTGACATTCAGCTTCACGTCTTGATCTGTCACCATCTCATGGTGTCAATACCATATTTTACGGTATTAAATGCAGTAACTCTAATTTACTAACAGGACCTACCAAAAAGGGGAAATGTCTAAAATTCACAAACCTTAATCATTGTGGAGTAGCATGTTTTTTTAAATTCAGCTTTACATTACCTATACTTAATTGTACTTAATTGTCATTGTGTATTTATAGTTATTTCAATTTTTATATTTTTTCTATTCCATTTTATATCTCCACCAACACCACAGTGGTTGTGTAGTGTATTCTGTATGGTCAAATAATTAAAATGTGGCCTATTGTAAAACCCAGAAAAAGAAACCTCTAGAGAGTCAGCAGACGTAGATGCTGTATATAGCTAACCTATTTTGAAGACATTTACACTGCATCCAACTATAATATATCTATTAAACCATTATAACCAGTACTGTGTAAAGGGGCCTTAAAACAAAAAATATATAGACAATTTATATGTGATTTAAAAGCAAATCATAAGGTTCAGGTTTTGAATATGATATTCTCAAAAGGATCAAAATGATCTTAAAGCCCTTGGGATAAAATCCAATCACAACATTTGGGTGACCTTGTATATGTTTGCCATTTTGAGAAACCAGGTGTGTCCTTAAGCCTCGAAAAATGAAACACCACAAGGATTTAATCAATTCTAAGCCAATCATGAGAGGAACAGAAAACAATAACAAGGATATAATATAGGCCTATTTATAATAATACAGTAACTTGCTGTGGCGGCATGATGTTAGAGTCAAAAGTCATGAATGCAGAGCTTATTTAAACTGTTACATCTTATTCTCAATACTAAATACTGTCTGCCTTAACTGTATCACATAAAGAGGGCATACACAAAACATATGTCAGTAATGCTTGTAAGTTAAATGAAATGTTTTATAAACTGTACTACACAGAATTTATATCAATATAGTGCTTTTTATTCAAACATTTAAAATATCAAACTTTCTAACCCTGTTTTTCTTTTGAGATAGACTTTCTTCCCACAAAGCTTTATATGCTAAAATAATAATACAAATTTTGAACATATTTTTCTTTCAAATTCTTTAAATATGTTACTCTGACCTAAACGAAATCCAGTCAACAGATATTATGTTAACCCACTGTTGTTTGGTATTGAACATACACTTTATGAAAAGTATAACGATGTTTCTGTTTGAGATCAATCTGACAACTCTTGACACAGTTATCTTATCTTTTAATCTTAGCATGTGAAAATTCATTGCTTTTATTTATGTTGTATGGTTTCAAACATCATATAACACTGAGAACATTTGTCTATAATCATTTCAGTTTAGTTGAATTACCTTCAGTGTTAGTTTGTCAAAAATGACAATGCTGTTATATTTAACTTACCTGGTCAGTCCAAACCTGAATGACTTTCATTCTTCTGTGTCAGATATTTTGAAAAATTGTCTCTGTGTCAATGGGGTCCAAACTTGTTCTAAGCACATTTTTTCTAAGTACGTTTTTGGGGGGAAAATACATACATACATAAAACAAAACTTGTGGTCTCTCAGAGCCCAAACAGGACTTTTTACATAAACCAACTTTCTGTAGACTACTGAGCCTGCCGTATATACATTACAAAGTGGAAATTACTTTTATTAGAATCTTGAGGAAGACCAGGTTTCATCTTCAAGTTATCCACAAGTTATTTGAGACTTTATTTCCCTTCTGAATGAACTATGTGCTATAATTGCACACTTCTTTATCTTCCCCCACAATCTGTCAGATTGATATTCTCACCTTACACTTTCACATACTGTCTGAGTGTATGGAGGTGAAAATATGAGAACAAGATTCTTTACAGTCCCAGTTTTCAGACAAAGAGTGTAAGCTTGAAGTCTACTTTCCCTGGAGGAAAAAGTTCAAAAGGGCTCAAAACACTTACGACTGAAACCATCTTGCTTGTACTGTAGACCTTCATTTTACATGTGATTACAATGATGACTTCAGTTAATATCTTATATGTAGTCCCCTTGGCCCCAGGCAGTATCAGAGGAAACATATGCTGAAGCAATTTAAGGAGAACAGATGGTCAACCAAAAACTCTCTTGAGGTTTTTTTTAGTATGCATTACTGCAAGTATACTTTTTTTCTTTTAAGATTTAAAGATTTAAGATTTTAAGATTTTTTATGAACTATGCTCTCAATGTCAAATGCAGAAATGTTAATTCATGCGTTCATGAATTCAAGGTTAGATTATTGTAACACTTTATTGGGTGGTTGTTCTGCACGCTTAATAAACAGACTCCAGCTGGTCCAAATGCAGCAGCTAGAGTTCTTACTAGAGCCAGGAAGTATAACCATATTAGTCCGGTTCTGTCAACACTGCACTGGCTCCCTATTAAACATCGTATAGATTTTAAAATCTTGCTTATTACTTATAAAGCCCTTAATGGTTTAGCATCTCAGTATTTGAATGAGCTCTTATTGCATTATAGTCCTCCACGTCCACTGCGTTCTCAAATCTCTGGCAATTTGATAATACCTAGAATATCAAAATCAACTGCGGGCGGCACATCCTTCTCTTTTTTAGCCCCCAAACTCTGGAATAACCTACCTAACATTGTTCGGGAGGCAGACACACTCTGTCAGTTTAAATCTAGATTAAAGACCCATCTCTTTAACCTGGCTTACACATAACACCATAACACATTTCTAATATTCAAATCCGTTAAAGGATTTTGAGGCTGCATTAATTAGGACAACCGGAACTGGGAACACTTCCCATAACAGCCGATGTACTTGCTACATCGTTAGAAGAATGGCATCTACGCTAATATTAGTCTGTTTCTTTCTTATTCCGAGGTCACCGTAGCCACCAGATCCAGTCTGTATCCAGATTAGATGGTCACTGCAGTCACCCGGATCCAGTAGGTATCTAGCCCAGATGGTGGATCAGGACCTAGAGAGGACTTCTGAATGTCAGCGGAGATCAGGAGCCACAAAGACAGATCCCCAGTGAGGACCATGTCTCCTAGACGGCCGCCGGGACAAGACCACAGGAACCAGTTGAGTCCTCTGCACAATGTGACTTTGCTGCAGCCTGGAATTGAACTGCTGGTTTCGTCTGGTCATAGGAGAACTGGCCCCCCGACTGAGTTTTTTTCTCCATTCTGTCACCGATGGAGTTTCTCTTCCTTGCCGCTGTTGCCTCTGGCTTGCTTAGTTGGGGACACTTCATTTCCAGCGATATCGTCGACTTGACTGCACAGACACTATTTAAACTGAACTGAGCTGGATGATGACATCACTGAATTCAACGATGAACTACCTTTAACTGAAAATTGAGTGTTTACTTTTATCATTTTGCATTATTGACACAATATTTTCCTAATTAATGCTGTACAGTTGCTTTGACACAATCTGTATTGTTAAAAGCGCTATATAAATAAAGGCGACTTGACTTAAAGTAGAAGTGCACATTCAACACCATTCATCACTTCTTTTTTACAAGGTTAAACGTGTTTGATTTTCTTTCTTTTGCAGCAAACAAAAGAAGTTTTGAAGAATGTTTCAGCTCTTTTTGTTTATATAGCCCACCTAGTGAAAGTCTTCACAAGTTTTAAACTTTATCCATTTTCATATTTGTTGTTCAAAACATACACTGTACATTTTTACTGTTTCATAAGTGAATGAGTTTTGTATTTCATAATTGTTTTGCTGTTTATTTTAGCTGAGAATCCTACATAGGCTGGTTAATGGCAAGTTAGGCTACTTGCAATAAGAGTGCAATTTTTCGATGAATTTTCTTTTTTTATTATTTTTTTACGCGATGTACATGTATGGCTACAAAAACAGACTTTAAAAATAACCCTACCTTGAGAAAAATTCACTGAAGTATGAGAACAATTATTATATTAAATATAATAGTCTACTCAATAAATGTATTATAATTCCATATCTCGATTATTAAAAAAAAAAAAAAAAAACACTTGGGGAGAAAACAAACAAACAGAAAATTAAAAAAAATAAAATGGCTATTAAAAAAAATGGACAGGATGATAACGGACGAGTAGCCTACTGATACAGTAGCCTACAGAGTGTCTAAACAGCTCTGCTGCCACTCATGAAGGCAGCGCTCATTAAATGAGCGCCCTTAGCGCCACATCGACCGTCAGCCCGGCTGCAAGTGCGTCTCCATTGGTTATGCGGTTGGAGCGGCTATATCTTTTTTTTCACCATGGATGTAATGCTCTGCACAGCATCAATATTCAACCTTTGTGCAATCAGTGTGGACAGGTTTGTATTTTAATTTCAGTCAAATATCCCGGATATTTTGTATACTTTTCCTGAGGAATGAGAAAAGTTGCTTTGGGAGCCCTCAGGCATTTTCTTGAGAAAGAATGCAGACTGCATAATCAGTTTTTAGCATATTATTTTGACCTAATCGGGATTGCAGAAACAGGTCATGCTGGTCTTGAAGTTTATTCTTATTGTGCGCAAGACTATATTCCAGCATATCAGTGCTGGACACAGTGTTTTTATTAAAGAAAGCTAAGATTAGCAATATTCTGTGAGTTAGTGGTTCTCAACTGGTGAGTCGTAATCCAAAAATGGGACACAACTGATAGCAGATAGGAAAATAACAATGCTAAATGCAAATAATAAAATGCATCAGAATAAATGTAACGTCTTCTGTTGTTGATGTCAAAGGCAATGTGTCCCATTTTGGCACAAATTGATTGTTCACTTAATCAGGAAGATGTTAAACATGCGTGTAGTAACTCATAATGTAATAACTGAACGTGTAGCAACTCATAATGTAAAAACTGAACGTGTAGCAACTCATAATGTAAAAACTGCACATAATGTAATAAATATTACATTGTTATTGTAATAAAATGTTCATATTGTAATATTTTTCTCAAAACGTAATAAAATCTTGAGCTCATAATGTAATAATTTTTCAATGTAATAACAATTTTTCACATAATGTAATAGGTTATTGTATGAGAAATTTATTACATTATGAACACACTGTGGCAACTTATAATGTAATCACAGTACATAATGTAATACCAGCACATAATTAAAAAAATTATTATGTTGTTTACAATATCATAATTATCTTTCAATATAATAAATTTGAGCGCAAAGCATAATCATAGTTTTATTCTAATTAAATTAGGCTTATTAGGCTACATTGTGAACTTTTATTTTTTATAAAAACCTTACTAATTTTGTGATTATGACATGGCTTAATTTTTTAGATATAGGCCTGGTTTCACAGACAGGGTTTAGACTAAGCCAGGATTAGGCCATAGTTCAAGTTAAATCATTTTTATAAACGTGCCTTAGAAAAAACATTACTGGTGTGCATTTTGAGACAAAATAAAGGCACTGATATATTTTAAGGTCAGTCAGAGCAAGTTTCTTTCAATTGAAACAGCTCAGATTTAGATTTTAGTCTGGCATTAGGCTTAAGCCTTGTCTGTGAAAACGGGGGATATTTAAATGGTTGTTATAAAAACTTGTTTATATTCTACACAAATGTATAGGCCTAATGTATTCATAATTTTGGCGATATGATTAGACGGTTTTATCTTCCTGAGGTAAATGTCACTTAACTGACACATTCTTCACAGGCTGTTAATCAAGGACAGTCTGAATCTATATCCAAAAAAGTTGGTTACCTATTTGAAATGAACTGAATATGCTCTTCAATGTGAGGAAGTGTGCTCATTAAAAATCTGTCTTGACAAAATAAATCTGTCATTCCAGTTTCAAGGTGGTGTCTGGTCCTTAGATATGGCTGTTTGCGATGGGTTAATGACCATGGATGTAATGCTCTGCACAGCATCAATATTCAACCTTTGTGCAATCAGTGTGGACAGGTTTGTATTTTAATTTCAGTCAAATATCCCGGATATTTTGTATACTTTTCCTGAGGAATGAGAAAAGTTGCTTTGGGAGCCCTCAGGCATTTTCTTGAGAAAGAATGCAGACTGCATAATCAGTTTTTAGCATATTATTTTGACCTAATCGGGATTGCAGAAACAGGTCATGCTGGTCTTGAAGTTTATTCTTATTGTGCGCAAGACTATATTCCAGCATATCAGTGCTGGACACAGTGTTTTTATTAAAGAAAGCTAAGATTAGCAATATTCTGTGAGTTAGTGGTTCTCAACTGGTGAGTCGTAATCCAAAAATGGGACACAACTGATAGCAGATAGGAAAATAACAATGCTAAATGCAAATAATAAAATGCATCAGAATAAATGTAACGTCTTCTGTTGTTGATGTCAAAGGCAATGTGTCCCATTTTGGCACAAATTGATTGTTCACTTAATCAGGAAGATGTTAAACATGCGTGTAGTAACTCATAATGTAATAACTGAACGTGTAGCAACTCATAATGTAAAAACTGCACATAATGTAATAAATATTACATTGTTATTGTAATAAAATGTTCATATTGTAATATTTTTCTCAAAACGTAATAAAATCTTGAGCTCATAATGTAATAATTTTTCAATGTAATAACAATTTTTCACATAATGTAATAGGTTATTGTATGAGAAATTTATTACATTATGAACACACTGTGGCAACTTATAATGTAATCACAGTACATAATGTAATACCAGCACATAATTAAAAAAATTATTATGTTGTTTACAATATCATAATTATCTTTCAATATAATAAATTTGAGCGCAAAGCATAATCATAGTTTTATTCTAATTAAATTAGGCTTATTAGGCTACATTGTGAACTTTTATTTTTTATAAAAACCTTACTAATTTTGTGATTATGACATGGCTTAATTTTTGAGATATAGGCCTGGTTTCACAGACAGAGCTTAGACTAAGCCAGGATTAGGCCATAGTTCAATTTAAATCATTTTTATAAACGTGCCTTAGAAAAAACATTACTGGTGTGCATTTTGAGACAAAATAAAGGCACTGATATATTTTAAGGTCAGTCAGAGCAAGTTTCTTTCAATTGAAACAGCTCAGATTTAGATTTTAGTCTGGCATTAGGCTTAAGCCTTGTCTGTGAAAACGGGGGATATTTAAATGGTTGTTATAAAAACTTGTTTATATTCTACACAAATGTATAGGCCTAATGTATTCATAATTTTGGCGATATGATTAGACGGTTTTATCTTCCTGAGGTAAATGTCACTTAACTGACACATTCTTCACAGGCTGTTCTACTGAAGATTTCCCTGGTTAAAACTGCTTATAGGCACAGAAATGGTGTGGGATTTTAAGTTGTACTTTATTTTCCAACATATCCTCAGATGTACATTCATGTTATAACTTCTATTAAAGTGAATAATTGTCAATTTAACTTGTGCTCCATGCTGCCGTTGCCTGAGGCAGATAACGCGATCTATCCCAGACTACATTAGACTTTGGAAACTTTTATTTGTTTTTTCCACATTTGTTCATTAAAAATGCCTTCAATTCAAGGACATAGAATTTAGTAGAGGCGCAACTGAATTGTTCCTAGCAATAATTTTTATCAATTAAAATATATTTATATGTAACCACTATCGTTGTCATCATACCACGGACATTAAAGTCCACATGAAATCAAAATTGACAATATTTATTTTGTTAGCGCACATTGCGAGTTTAAGGTCAACAATTAATCTGTGCAAGTTAATCCTCTGAAAAAAAATAGTTTGTTTTGGTAATCTTGAATCAAAATCTGATCATTTGCTTCTGCTCTGGAATGGCATGCCTTCTCTGATGACGTCAGTTTGACGGCTTGAGCAGAATATGCTTAACCACGCCCCTCCGACCATTAGTCTGCTGTGAGTGAGAGATGAGAGGAGGAGTGCAAAAATAAAACCCCACCCAGTTTAGGGATCTAATCACTCTCACACAAAAAAAACCCAAGAGCACCCTTAGTTGAAACTGCAATAATAACATATTTGGCTAACTCTTCTGTGCATATTTGCATTTGCGCTCTGGAGAGCATCAGATGTTTCTATTTACAATGTTTGCAGCGTTGAGCAGTGTAGCTAATCACAGACACGTCCATTGAACCGATGAACTGAGATGAGTGACAGCCTCAGTGCATTTGAAATAATAAAGGAAGCACTAGTCTTTGCACACATACTAGACTATCTGTAATGCATTCAGAATTTTAATTAAAGGGTTTAATTTTTTTCATGATGCTAAGAGGAACAATGTCCCCTCATTAAAGTTCAGCTATAGTTTAGTTACTCTATATAAAGGCTAAAATGAATATCAGAAGTGAACATATTTGCTTTGCTTAATCCATTCATGTACAAATTATTTTCTACGGAAAATTCCCCTGTTAAAACTGCTTATAGGCACAGAAATGGTGTGGGATTTTAAGTTGTACTTTATTTTTCAACATATCCTCAGATGTACATTCATGTTATAACTTGTATTAAAGTGAATAATTGTCAATTTAACTTGTGCTCCATGCTGCCGTTGCCTGAGGCAGATAACGCGATCTATCCCAGACTAGATTAGACTTTGGAAACTTTTATTTGTTTTTTCCACATTTGTTCATTAAAAATGCCTTCAATTCAAGGACATAGAATTTAGTAGAGGCGCAACTGAATTGTTCCTAGCAATAATTTTTATCAATTAAAATATATTTATATGTAACCACTATCGTTGTCATCATACCACGGACATTAAAGTCCACATGAAATCAAAATTGACAATATTTATTTTGTTAGCGCACATTGCGAGTTTAAGGTCAACAATTAATCTGTGCAAGTTAATCCTCTGAAAAAAAATAGTTTGTTTTGGTAATCTTGAATCAAAATCTGATCATTTGCTTCTGCTCTGGAATGGCATGCCTTCTCTGATGACGTCAGTTTGACGGCTTGAGCAGAATATGCTTAACCACGCCCCTCCGACCATTAGTCTGCTGTGAGTGAGAGATGAGAGGAGGAGTGCAAAAATAAAACCCCACCCAGTTTAGGGATCTAATCACTCTCACACAAAAAAAACCCAAGAGCACCCTTAGTTGAAACTGCAATAATAACATATTTGGCTAACTCTTCTGTGCATATTTGCATTTGCGCTCTGGAGAGCATCAGATGTTTCTATTTACAATGTTTGCAGCGTTGAGCAGTGTAGCTAATCACAGACACGTCCATTGAACCGATGAACTGAGATGAGTGACAGCCTCAGTGCATTTGAAATAATAAAGGAAGCACTAGTCTTTGCACACATACTAGACTATCTGTAATGCATTCAGAATTTTAATTAAAGGGTTTAATTTTTTTCATGATGCTAAGAGGAACAATGTCCCCTCATTAAAGTTCAGCTATAGTTTAGTTACTCTATATAAAGGCTAAAATGAATATCAGAAGTGAACATATTTGCTTTGCTTAATCCATTCATGTACAAATTAATTCTAAAAAGAAATTCATTTGTACATGAAAAGATTAAGCAAAGCAAATACTATGTTCACGCCTGAGATTCATTTTGGCATTCATTTTTGGCATCTTTATCTCTTATATATATATAAGATGTGTATGTATATATTATACAAATAGGCTAAAGAACAGCACAAATATTTTGACTGTCCCTTATACTGGGCTGCTTATACTTTATTATAAGTATAATTATGACAATATTACAATATTTTTTGTCAGTTTATAATGTAATACATTTCTCATAATGTAATAATTCTTATTACATTATGAGCTTAAGATTTGATTAAATATATATATTATACAAATAGGCTAAATAACAGCACAAATATTTTGACTGTCCCTTATACTGGGCTGCTTATACTTTATTATAAGTATAATTATGACAATATTACAATATGTTTTGTCAGTTTATAATGTAATACATTTCTCATAATGTAATAATTCTTATTACATTATGAGCTTAAGATTTGATTAAATTTTGAGAAAATTATTATGAACATTTTATTACAATAATAATGTAATACTTATTACATTATGTGCAGTTTTTACATTATGTGCAGTTATTATGAGTTGCTACACTGCGTGACATGCCCTCACATCAAAGTCCATGAACAAAAATATGCAAAAAGTGAAAGAAAATATGACCCAGGCTAATTTAAATATGGGTTCTGTTGCAACCAGAATAAATATGGGTTCTGGTAACCACAATATATTTTGTGTAGTGAATTATTGGCTATTAAGCACACGAAACCGAACACTCCATCTATAAAACAATGTAAAAATAAAAAAATGATTTTCCTTTTCAGCATTCATGTTAATCAGTGTGCATACTGCAGTGAATTATTGGCTATTAAGCACACGAAACCGAACACTCCATCTATAAAAAATGTAAAAATTAAAAAATGATTTTCCTTTTCAGCATTCATGTTAATCAGTGTGCATACTGTTGGGCCAATGCAGCTCACGATAACATTAATAAGTTGTTTCCTGTTTAATTTAAAGGACACTTGTTTACTCTTGTTTTATCTGGGTCCTGAAGCAAAATTGCTTGAGGACCATTTGAGTCTGAACTTTGGCTTTGTTCTGATCATAATGCTTAAAATGCTTTTTTTCTGTTTGTACTGATGGTACATTTCAATATGCATTCTGTTGACAGGTTCATAGCAGTGTCCATACCACTTAACTACAACAGGAAACATGTTGACTATCGGCAGATTCTATTACTTTCTGCTACATGGCTGTTGGCGCTGGCTGTGGCATCTCCTGTCATCTTCGGAATAAACAATGTTCCTCAAAGAGACCCCAGAGAATGCAAACTTGAAGACAACAATTATGTGGTTTATTCGTCTGTATGTTCCTTTTTTATCCCATGTCCCATTATGCTCCTACTGTACTTTGGGATGTTCTACGGCTTGCGCAAGTGGGAAGAATCACGCAGAGTCAAACTGAGAAACGGTATCCAGGCTTGCCGCAGTTTACAGCATGCTGCAGTGGCTGCCGCCTTCCCGCCCTTGGGGGCTCTGCCTGCGTCTCTGCCCCGGGTCATTGAGAGGGACTTGGCCCAGTCCAGTCTTGAGGAGCTTGATGACTTCACACAGCCCGTCTGCCCCTTCCCACCTGAGTATAAAAACAGTCCCATTCAGACTGTGGCCTACTCTGACATTCAATATGGCCAGCCAGCTCAGAGAAAGAAGAGGGCTAAGATCAATGGAAGGGAGAGAAAAGCCATGAGGGTTTTACCTGTTGTTGTGGGTAAGCGTTGGTGTATTTGTTTGTCTGTTTCAGTCTTGTTGGAGTTGAAAGTGCATAATATATAACTCATTTAAGGTCAAAAATTAGAATGAAAAAGACATAAAGTACAACTTAATAAATGCTCCTGGGCTTTTATCAACAAATCAGTTGAATTATTGTGTGCAGGTAGTTATAAGCTTCAAAACTTTGAATGAAATTGATACAGAATTTGAAATTCCCCAGAACACACAGATAAAATGAACTACAGGCAAATCCCTCTTATCCAATTATGATGTCATGGTTCACCTGGTGCCTTAACCTCATTTCCAGGCCACCATTTATTAACACAGAGACATAATAGCAAAGATTAGATTAGTGTTCTTCTTGATTATTATTATTATTGTTGTTGTTGTTGAAAACCTGTTCATTATATTAAATCATAGCTGATCCACAGGGAAAAGTATAGCTATTTCTATTTCTATAATGTTTCTATGACCTCATATTATTATATTATATTTAGTGCTGTCAAATGATTAATCGCGATAAAGGTTTTTGTTTACACAATATATGTATGTGTGCTGTGTATATTTATTATGTATATATATAAATACACACACATGCATGTGTATATTTCAGAAAAATATGCTGTTTATATATAAAATATATTTATTTATAATATAAATGACATGAATATAAATATAGTCATGTAAATATTTTCAAAATATATACTGTATGTGTGTGTATTTATATATACGTAATAAATATACACAGAACACACACATGTTATGCAAACAAAAAAATTTTTTGGTATGTGATTAATCGTTTGACAGCACTAATTATATTATATTATGCTCTCTTGTAATCTTTGTTCATAGCAGACATCATGAAGTATAATTTCACATTAGTTTCATCTTTATCATTTGTACTTGCTTAAAAACTTAAAGTGATAGTTCATCCAAAAATGAAATTCTGTAATGATTAACTTACCCACATGTTGATCAAAATTCATATGACTTTCATTTTTTCTGGAGAACACGAAAGAAGATATTTTGAAAAACATTGTCCATACAACATTAAACCCAATTTACTTTCTCACACACATACCAAAAACAAAAAAGAAATCTTTCAAAATATCTTAACTTGTGTTCCACAGAACTAAGAAAGTCAAACACATTTGAAACAACATGGGAATGAGTAAATAATGACAGATTTTTTTTTGTGTGTGTGTGAACTATCCCTTTAAGGAAAACTGGCACAGCTTACCCCACTCTCTTTTATATAAAATTATATAAACAATATAAAGTTGTGCTTTATGTGGTAACACCTTTTATTCATGTCAAAAATTATTTAATATGACTATACATGACTATAGGTTAAATTACTCCTTAAGGTAACAACAGGACATTTCCAAATTTATTGTACACAGAATGTGCAACTCACCTCCTCATGGGGATTCATCGGGCCTAAAGCAATAGGTGGGGAAAGAGGTAACATTTCCAAAGATGTAAACATTTCTTTGCATCACAAAAACATCTTATTGAAGTTCTGTAGATGAT
>NW_015505951.1:388650-396825 GCF_001515645.1 Sinocyclocheilus grahami
TTTCTTTGCATCACAAAAACATCTTATTGAAGTTCTGTAGATGATATGAAACTTATTCTAACTCCATTACTGGGTATTTATAGAAATACCATTACTATACTTGAATAATTCAGCAGAGCTGAGGCCACTGGAGGAGCACATTAATATCTATAATATATATGAGGTTGATTTATATGTGTAGCTTTGTCTCGCATGTTATTCATAACATTTGATTTGACATAGTTTGGTCACTTTCATAAGACATTCTTGCGCCAGCATTGCGTAATGCAGAATTAATAGCCGTGATTTTGCAGGTTTCTGGGTTATCCAAAGCTTTCCAGAGCTCTTAAAGTCATTCATGAATATTTTGAGCCTGGACTGCTATTTTTTATTTATTTATTTTTTGCTTTATCAGAACAGGAGCAGGACTCTGACTACAACGTTCTGCCTATTAATGGAGTAATTTGGGATTGTTATGGCATGCTGTCATCAACCACAGAAAATCATTTTGAATTCCATCAAATTTGCAACAACAAACAAACACATTTACAGTAATGAACCAGGCATTCTGCAAGGTTAAAAAGCAGATCCAGATGCTGCTTTAGTTTTGTTGAAAGCACTTGACTTAATTAGCCATACACAAATGTGAGTTATTTAAACAGTGAAGTGATATAAATTGTCCTTTCAGTAGCGTAAATACTGTTTTATGTGGAATTCATGTGGGTGGATTTTATGTAAAGTGTGTAAACAGTTCTTCTCATGCAGTCTTTATGGGTTTTCTGAACCAGAAAGGGTCATGACACTTACTTAAATGTTAATAAAACTTATCACACTAATCTCATGTAATGTTAAAAGTCTTGACAGTGTAGATTTTAACATTTATTCTAGTGCAGTGTTTTGGCCCATACAGACTTCAACAGTAAGTGAATAGTTAATAATTTAATAGTTCCCTCAAAAAAAAAAATTATAATTTGCTGCACGTTTACTCACCAACAGGCCATCCAGGTTGTAAATGACTTTGTTTCTTCATCAATTTATTCTTCACAGATTTGGAGAAATTTAGCATTACATCACTTGCCTACCAATGGGTCCTCTGTAGTGAATGGGTGCCGTCAGAATAAGAGTCCAAACAGCTGATAAAAACATCACAGCAATCCACACAACTCCAGTCCATTAATGAATGAATTATGAAGTGAAAAGTAATCAGTAAATGCAACATGAAGACATTTTAACTTCAAATGATTGCTTCCACAAAAAAATATAAATCATCTATCTATAATAGTGCTTTCTACTCAGGGCTCACAAAATTTCTAAATCCCCGGTAGCTCTTCGGGCAGGTATTCTTCAGATTTTGGTAGCCCGAAAGTTAATTTAACTAGCCCAAATGAATATTTTTAATACACAAATATCACCAAATATGAAGGAAGGAATTTTATTTCACTATTTACAGGGTATCTGCAGGATTTAAAAAAATTAATTTAAGGCAATTTATGACCCATTTTAAGAGCTGCACAAGTAAAATGAACTTACAGTATTGAGCCATAAAATTACATGATTTACAGTTCAGATACAGGTTTTCACAAAAACTAAAATCGTATACAACAGCATTTCAGCCTTTAGACCAAAACAGCAAGAAAGGCTTATTGGAAATGCAAATTCATTCTCTGCCACTGAGGTAGCGCTGTAGGAGCGCTGAAATAATGTGGTTTCCCCGGTAATGGCTGTAACACAAAGCAGCTCCGTGCTCATAAACACTGCTTTATCAGGAATTATAGGTAAAATGAAATTAAAAGTGCCAACGACACGTTTCTGAGGACAGTCGGTTCCCTTCAGATACATTCAAATAAAGACACACTTGACTTGACTTGACGCGTGCAGCGCTCATATTTATTCAATTTATTAAATCATTGCCTTTTGAAGTTTAATCCAGCCGTATCGCGACTCTTGTCTTTCCGTCCCCAACTGTAAGACCTCTTGAAATTATAATTAAGACATTTCTTATACCATTTAACGTATTTAAAACATTGTATGTCCTTAAGTTTGATACAACTCACTTTATGAGTTTTTAAGGACCCGCGGGAGATCTGCATTTAAGATAGCCCGTCGGGCAAAGTAGTGATACATTTTGGTAGCCCGACTGGAAAACACAATAGCCCCGGGACGTCGGGGTAGCGATTTTGCGAGCCCTGCTACTGATTTTAACTCGCCTGAATCAAGAGAGAAATAAGCACAGATCAAGCAATGTTTATTAGCAAAAACAGTCCAAAACAGTTCTAAACAAATATGTCAGTGGACTTTGATGTGAGGACAACAGAGGATGGACTTTTTCACTGGAGGAAGTGTTATTATGAATTATGGGCTAATATTTTGGCTAGGAGCTACAGTTTAAAGTTAAAATGTGTTAATGATGGATTTGTTTCTTATAAACACACAGCTTTTCACTTTACAAAATGTTAATTAATGGACTGGAGTCGTGTGGATTACTTGTGGATTATTATAATGTTTTTATCAGCTGTTTGGACTCTGATTCTGACGGCACCCATTCACTACAGTGGGTCCACATGTGGGCAAGTGATGTATTGCTAACTTTCTTCAAGTCAGTTTCAATGAAGTAATTTACATAAATTTTGGTAAACTATTCCTTTAATGTATGTGAACATTTTGCTTGTTTTTACAAGCTGAGGAACTGGAATTATTTTAATAAAAAGCTACTTAATTAGCAAAGCAAAATTAATTGTTTTGTGTTGAACATATTTTTGTATTCTTTTATGTAAGGTTTGTTTAGTAGTTTCTAGAAAATGCTCTGAAAATGCACCAAATTATGCCTTAATTCGATAATGAATATGAGACGTGCAAATATGAGGCATGATGTGTGATCTTCCCGCAGGTGTCTTCCTCTTCTGCTGGACTCCTTTTTTTGTAGTTCACACTACACGAGCCTTGTGTGAATCCTGTCACATCTCTCCAGACCTGATGAGCACAGTGACATGGCTGGGTTATGTGAATAGTGCTCTGAACCCAATTATCTACACTGTCTTCAACACTCAATTCAGAAAGTTCTTCAGAAGATTTCTTCCACGCTGCTGTTGACAAACACCAAATGGTCCATAAGACATAATAATGCCATAATTTATGCTAAAGACAATTGTAGTTGTAAACTGGACTGCAACTGTTTAATATTCTTGTTTTGTTTTGTAATAATCCTGCCAATACTTTATTTGTTTGTGCCTACCATGTACTACATCCATATTTTATATAAAGTGGACTTTTCAGTGCAACAAAACATTCTCAGTGGTGCCTAGAACATTTGTACAGCATTTTAAAATATGCCATGCTCTGTCAAAATATGTCTCAGTTCGAGTTAAGATTAATGATACAAAATACATAATGCATTGCATATTTCAGATCTATGAGATGTTATTGCCTGCAGGAACATTTTAAATTAAAATACCACAATGTACAAACTTTGTGATTTAATAACAGCACAGTCCCTCAAGTGGCACTGCATATTTTAATACATTTGATTTTGGTAAAGTATTTTAAATATTCCATAGATCCTGTATAGCTTTGAGTTTGATTTCATTTTTTCTGAAAATGGAATCTGCATATTGCTGTAAAGAGACATTTGTGATAAAGCCGCTATTCTCTAACAGGGGTTTGAAATAGGATTTCCTAATGTTACAGTGAGTTGAAGGCTCCAAAACATCATGAGAAAGTTTCTTATGAAGTTCCTGAAAAGCCCTGAGGATTTTTACCATACTTAGCTTTATTCTTTGAGCATATCATCTGTGTGCAGTGATGAAAGGATCAGACACCTGGGCAGAATTCTCACTTGTCTCTTTTTTTCCCCTCTCTTATTGAATTATAAATAAAATGTCTGCATGATCAAGTGCAGCTTCTCCCATAAGCCTGACATTGGCATTTCTTAGAGAATTAAGAATAACCAAGGCCTTGGTGAACTTCTGTCCTTCCCAACTAATGGTTCCTTTGTTTATCTGATTATTGCAAAAAAAATTACTTTTATTGAAAACATTTACATGTATATATTAGTTATCAAGACAATAATATATAATATTATGTAGACAGAAAACTTGAAATCAGCTAGGTGACTACCCATTACTTTTATAGCTCAATCAAAACCAGATGGAGCTCTTTTTTTCCATATCAAAACGTCTCACTTGATGGTGACACTATTGATGCCGTCGGGTATGTTCAAATGCGTGGAGTCACCATGCTTTGTGTTCTTAAAGTCTGATCCAATAGGAAAACCTTTTTAATTTGCCATGATGCCATTGTAGAACCATTCTAGTTCTAGGGTTCTTTAGAAAACCATCTCTATATTTTCACTTCAAAGAACCCTGAAAGGCGATGGCACATCGAACCAATCGGTGTTTCCAAAGAACTACACAGACAAATCAAGAACCCTATATTTGAAGACGTGTGTGTGTGTGTGTGTGTGTGTGTGTGCTAATCATGTTTTGGACCACACAATGACAATTGTCACACATGTCTATATCTGCTTCATTCTCAATGTCGTCTAATAAGGCCATTCTTCAACAACCAAGCTAATAAGCTTCTTGTTCAGGCCACAGCAATCTCAGCTCAACCCTTGCCACCTCCTCTATAACAACCTGCAATCTGCATATTCGACATGTCCCCAGTGAGAGCATCCAAAACATTGCTGCTTGACTTCTGTTTAACCTCCAGAGATTCTGTCATATCACCATTCTGCTCTGGTGTTTTCACTGACTGTCTGTCCCATCATATCATATGATGTGCTTCTTAAAACGTTTTGTTTCTTCCATTAGATATCTTGAATTGTCGGATAATTGAGGGTATTGTTTGCTTTATCCGTCCAGACCCTGTATAGTACCGAGCAACACTAGCCAGCAGGCCGAACTGAATTAGACAGAGAGGTAGTGTCTGGCATACTCAGACGCTGTGACACAATGACACAATGAACTGCGCAGTTCACCTTCTCAACAGACAAAACAGTCAAACAATGAGTCCTCTGCATTATCAGCCTGCAACTATTTTCCTTATTGTGTGTCAATACATGGCAGTTTATGAATGCGATGAGCACAGAGCTTCTGTTTTTCTTTCACTCCAACGATGTCAAAACACTGTAAAGAAGTTATATGGCATGACAAACCAAACCAGAAAATGCATTGCTATTTTTACTGGACAAATGAAGCATCTATGTGTGGACCGTAAGTTTAGGCACATGTAACAGTAAATTTACACTTAACAATGCCAACATATTCAACTGCTTTTACTTAAATTTCTTAACATGTAGAAATATTTGTATTAACATAAAAAGACTCATCAACTGAGACATAAACTGAACAAGTTTCACAGGCATCTGATGAACAGAAATGGAACAAAATCAAAGTCACAGTGAATATCTTGTGTGGTCACCAGCTGCTTTAAGAACTAGTGCATCTTATGTACTGCACCAGATTTGCCAGTTCTTGCTGTGAGATGTTACTCCACTCTTCCACCAAGGCACTTGCAAGTTCTTAAACAGGTCCAGGGGGATGCATGTTTACATGTGGTTTGCCACTGCAAGGATGTTCAGCTGTCCTTCCTGAAGCACTGCAGGCATCTTACATTACAGACTTTGCAGTTTATTGTAATTGTTTATCATCTGTAGTCCTTAGCCCTCCCTGCAGCTGGACTATAGCATGCTCACACAGGTAAGCAGAGACCCTGGGCATCGTTAATATAAGTCTTCTGTTAATATAACTGTGACCTTTATTATGTACTGGCTGTAAATCGTTAGTCCCTTAAAGGGGTAGTTCACCCAAAAATGACGAATGAAATTTTGTCATCATTTACTCACTCTCATGTCGTTCCAAACCTGTATGAGTTTCTTTCTTATGTTGAACATAAAAGAAGGTATTTTGAAGAATGCTGGAAATTAAACAGCTGATGGTCCCCATTGACTTCCATAATAATTATTTTCTTAATATGGAACTACTGTTTGGTTCTTCAAAATATCTTCTTTGGTGTTCAACATTAGAAAGAACAGGTTTGAAAAGTAAATGATGACAAAACTTTCATTTTTGGTGATCTATTCCTTTAAGGACTGTTCCACAGGTGCAGTATTTGTTTATGGTTCATTGAATGAGATTAGATAACGGAACATACCAAACCAAGCGGTGTCTTTAAACCAATGACACTAGAGCTTTTGTTAGAACTTAACATGCACATTTTTGGAGTCGCCAACTGGCATCACTTTTTTCAGTAGATGTTTGCAGGTTGTGTGCAAAATTACTCTACTAATATAGTGCACTAGAATTCAGAAACTATGTGTGGCCAAAAGGCTGGGGAAGCCATCTTTATATGAGACATGGGAATTTTTCAGCGAAACCATTTGTTCTTGAGCATTTTCTAGCGGCTAGCCACTGAGTTCACGTCAGCTGTATACACTCATTACTGCAGTGCATTATGGGACTGAATGAGTGCACTCAATAATGTGCAATATGATTTCGGACATCACTACAAATGACTGTCCCCTCCAATAAATAGTGCAGTATATATGGGATAGGAAGCTATTTCCCTATAAGTTCAATTAGGTGTCCTAGCAGAGTAACCCCAGGTGTAGTTCATGACATTAATTATAGACATATTCCACTGCCATCTATAACATGTTTAAATCTGCTTTTTAATCTTCACTGAAGAGTATGTCTATCAATTTTTTGTGTGTGTGAAAGGTTTTGTATGTGCTAACTTTGTTTACAATAATGGCACTTGGTTTGACATTTTCTACTTCATTTTCAATGTATTTTAATAATGTTGCATTTAAAGTTATTCTTGGTAAAGAATTGATACATTTGACAAATACAATAAAAATCCGTCACACTCACATAAGATAAAGACTCCATTCATATTCTAGAAAAAGCTTTTATTATTCATCAGGGTGGTTTTTCCTCACACTGGCCACCTCATTGAGATGAACTGACCAGCTGAATGCCACTCACTTTATCTCAGAACCACCATTAGTTACAGAATAAATTAATCATATCACCACAGTCATAAAATTTGTTTAAGATGATGGATAACAGCCAGCTAAACAAACAGAGATTAAATTCTTGTTTTGCATCTTTAAGCTACAGTACATTACTGTATTCATTATTTTACCACATTACCTGCAGTATGTAGAGGTGACCTAGTTATTTAGTTCTTGATCTTCATGCTCAACCCACTATATTCAAGTACACCTTTTCAACAAATGAAACTCTGTTCCTCTAGTGCATGCTCACTACTGAGGCAATGACTGGGCTTTCCAAACAATCAATCCCATTCTGGATCTTCAGATCCCATGTCAGGATGAAATTTGGTTGCTCACTCCTCCTTGTTCACTGAAGTCTATAGAAAAGGATGGACAAATTTTAGATACCTCTAGTTTTTGGGGTTTTGAAATGAGAATAAACATTTATAGAGACTATTTCCTAACAAAGAAGGAAACATTAAACAGTTAAAGACAAGTAAAGCAGCTTCAAGCTGTTTTGTCAATGTTATTAAATTGGACCAGTCTTTAAAATTAAAGTCATGAAGAATATTCTGGCAATTGAGGTACATGAAATATGACGGATAATGGTGCAAGAGGAGCATAAAAAAATTAATTTCTCCATAACTCTTGTAGAATACAAAATTTTATGAATGTTCTGCTGAGTACAGCAGACTAATCTACATGCATCTACTCGTGTGATTTATATATGAAAGAACAGAGATTGATTAAAACTTACCTTGTCTCCGCCAACATTCATTAGGGCTTCTAATTCCTGCTTCCATCCAAGGAGCTCCACCAGCTTTTTTACCCCACTAACTACGTCACCCAGATCAGCCACGTCATTGTGACGTTGGGACCCCCAAGCAAACGGCCCCACAAGATCTCGATTTATCAAAAGCCGTGACACTGAACCATGCACGGCACCAGCCAAGCTGGCGAAGGGCTCCACCTAACAATGCAGAAAATAGGCCTTTTTAAAAGCAGTAACCAGATAACCCAACAGTGGCATCTGCTGGGGATGTAGTTCCATAGCACAAGGCCTATTTTTGCAAATGATCTGCAGATTATAGATGTACAGATATACTTGGTATAAATCTAACACAACCATTTCAAATTATTTTTATAATAATGTCCTCATATTAATTATTGGCCAACTGCAAAACCTCCCTATACAATATATA
>NW_015505951.1:398361-399022 GCF_001515645.1 Sinocyclocheilus grahami
CAATTTGTACAGTGTCCCAGCTTTTTTGGAATTGGGTTTGTATTTCATTACAATAATCACTGTTACTGCTCTCATAACATACAACTTGTCACATGTAGAATTTCAAACATACATCTGTCCAACAAGAAGTATTATAGCGCAATGTAAATTTTAGTCAGAATTGCATTTTTATTCTGTTTGATGCACATGCACTTGAACATGCGCTTCGTATTCTTTTAAGTTTTACAGAGACTTTCCTGCTATCAAAACAATTCACTACTGTTAATAATAACATGGTTGCAGTTGCACCACCAGTAGGAACTCCTAAATGACGTAAGCCGGTCGACAGCAACGTCATTTAAGCATGACATTCAGCAACGTCAACAACTGGAGGATGGAGGATGGAGGACAGAGAAGTGCCTGGCACTGGCCGATGTTTCATACACATCTGTTCGATCAATCAATTTACACTTACGTCACTGGTAGTTCCTATTGTGCTGGGTTAGACCCTACTCTGAATTAGGAGCTAATTTAGTCCAATCCAAAAAGGTGTTCCTATAACTAAAATCATTAGTTCCAAGTTCCTGGGGTGGAAATGTGTCAAAAAGCAGGTACTTCCACCAACAGTTAGAGAAACTACGAAAGCCTTCCACTGGAGCGAAAGCCCCTAAAGACTCAACTA
>NW_015505951.1:399032-401595 GCF_001515645.1 Sinocyclocheilus grahami
GCTGCATTTGTTCGGTGGGTACAAATCTAGAGCTAAGCTTTACAAAAAGCTCATTAACAGATCCAGCAGCTTTTCCTCACCTCTAGAGATGTTCCCATGACAATGAGTAAGTCTGCTATCGGGAAGTCTGTAAGGTAGGTGAAGAATTGCTGAGGGAGCTCCTCACCAAAGAACACAATGTCAGGCTTGATGATTCCTTTACAAGTAGGGCATTTGGGTATTGTTCCTTCCATGATATCATTCTAATGGGAGACAGCCATAAATCAGGAGATTAACTCATTATTATTTCAACAACCATACCATAAACAAATCACAGCAAAAGAATATTCAGTCAGAATCAGGTTGTGAAATGCTTGTTTATAAAGGAGTGTGAGTTTATTTGAAGTGCAGTTCCAGGGGTAAAATATTCAATGCCATAGTGCAACGACACATACTTACCCTGAGTTCCTCTCCCTCGTAATCCCTTCGGCAAACCGTGCATGTGGCCGTGGCAAATGTTCCATGTGCCTCCACCAACATCTTTGGGGGAATACCAGCCACTGTAATCAATGAAAGATCAATGACATTTATAAATGATTTACACAAACGTCGACCCTGCTAGACTTTTTGATAATAATAAATAACAGATTTCATTCAAATAGCCTAATTATTATATGAATCTGGAGCCAGTTGCACCAGCTCTGTGTAAGTTACAACTTAGTTTTGAGTAAAGGGGTACTAAGTTACAACTTGTGTACTACTACATATTTTTGAGTTGCACTATTTAAGTTTAACTTGAACTTGTTGAAACATAACTCTGTGTATAAACTAAATATTTATTTTATTCAATAGGCTCTTGTTTTACCTGACAGACTTCAGTCACTAGACATATATGATATTTACACTCATTCGCATTTTAAAAGAGAACATTGTCAATTTGTTAGCAGCTTTTCAACACAAACATGACCTTAACAGAATGCCTCTCTGAGCATCAGTCCATGTTGTGCATGTCAAGTAAAATAATCAGAACAAATGAATGTATTTTTTTATGTTTCTCTTTGTATCAGTATTTATCCTTATTAATTTCAAATACAGTTTATGAATTTTATCTATGTATAAAATTACCTATTATTTTTTCAATGGAAATGTATTTTTACCATTAGTTACGTGAGACAAAAGAACTTCACTCACTTCGCTCGAGTCCATCAATGTTTTGCGTGTACATCCTGAGTAGTTGTCCCTTATCATGAAGCAGGCGAATGAAGTAGTGTGTCAGATTGGGTTGGTAATTACCAGGATAAAGCTCTTTGGCAAGAGCAAAAAAAGGGTTTGGATTGTGATGAAAGTAATTTATTTCAAATATGGCCTCAGCATAGGGCAGATTGTACTGTTGAAGGTTGTCATAAAGACCGCTGCCAGGCGTTCTGTGGGAGAAATATGATTTGAGAGAAGATGCAACCACCTCAAAGGTGGACCATTATGAGTCCTTCTTTACCTGAAGTCTGGGATTCCACTGGGTGTGCTGATACCCGCCCCTGCCATCACCACAATTCTTTTGAACTTGCGTTCTCTGATATTTTCTGCAATGTCCTCCAGAGTCTGCTGGCCAATGTTACCACGGCCTCCTCCGAACAGCCCTCTTACGCCACCACATCTTATGAAGGCAGCTCTATCAGGTCACAATGTTTGATTAACCTTCAAATCACTGGGAAATTTCTGGGATTCAATGGGATCATAACTGGGGGTTAAAAAAGAAAAGAAACAATACTTACGGACAATATAGGAATTGTGAAAGAAATACAGCACCCATTTGTGCATGAGGGATATGTGACAAGATCTTTTGATGGGCACGGTTTGTCCTTGATAGATCTGAGGAAAAGCATCATTGTAAGATTCTCTCCTACCACGGGTCAAAAAGAACAGCATTACATACTAATCAATCACCCAAAAATAAACTACTTTGCAAACATAAAAAAAAATATGACATGCATTTTTAGGACGCTTTGCTTCTCTATGTACATTATTATTGTTTTAAGGATGTTTGGATACTTTAACTCGAAAACAAGACTAGGACAAATATTAGTTTTCAGCGCAGAAACAGTAATTCATCATTAGTGTACAAATAAGTGTGTATACCACGATTGCCAGTAACGACACTGGCTTTTGTAACATAAAGTAGCTCCAGCAGAAACATAAAGACTATTTCAATAACAAGAAAATACATTCAGTAGTAGACAGTCCTCTTCTCCATAAGGATTTCTCTGTAAAACTGCATCTGCACACATTTAGACCCGTTTTTAAGTACAGCATAATGGACTCTGGCTAGACTCCTACTTTGTCAAAAGGCATACATTATTTCAGCGAATTTGCTGTAGTAAATAAAAACATGCAGGAACAACAAGAGGCAGACTGGTGACGCAGTTATTACCGTAACAGACATATGGAGTTTCCACCAAATTATATGCCGCAATTTGTCTATTCATTCTCACCTGTATGCACTGAAATATACTGTATCCATAGAACATGACTATATTATGGTTATTACAGGCTTTTAAATACGCTTTATGTATAACTGATTTTAGTT
>NW_015505951.1:402554-404544 GCF_001515645.1 Sinocyclocheilus grahami
CAGGTAAAAACCTGTGATTTATTTTCTTAGAGTGTAGCATACTGATTACTAATACACAGCTTAAAACTATAATTGTTCAGAATGTGTAGTTTTACTAGTTTACTAGCTAATAAAAAAACTTGTAATCGTTCAAAAATTAAATCGTTCAAAAGTGTTCAGTGTTGTATATAAAAATAGTTATTTATATTTTAACATTATATTATGCATTTATAGTATTTTACGAACAAATTTAAATTAACATAAACAAATATCTTTTTGCTGAGATTTGATGTAGTGACACAATTTTGCGTCGTGATTACGTAATGACGTCACAACATCATTTAGCAACTTTTAGCAACAAATTGACCTTCCTTTAGCAACTTCCCCTGAAAATTAGTTGGCAACACTGGAAGTAAACGAGGTGAGTATTTTTCAGTGATTTTAGGTGCATAAATCGATAGAAGACATTTTAACGTGGTTTATTTTTGTTTTATTTATTTTACAAATGTGCTCCATCAACATAGCAATTTTACGACGCCGTCTTGTGTTAGTACACTCTAAAAAATGCTGGGTTAAATACAACCCAGTGCTGGGTAAAATAGGGACAAACCCAGCAATTGGGTTGTTTTGACCCAGCGGTTGGGTTAAATGTTTAAATGTTTAACCCAACCTTCTGGGTAGTAACCCAACCGCTGGGTCAAAACAACCCAATTGCTGGGTTTGTCCCTATTTTACCCAGCACTGGGTTGTATTTAATGTAAAACCCAGCACTGGGTTGTATTTAACCCAGCATTTTTAGAGTGTAATGTTAAATGAACATGGAAGTAATATTGTTGTATGTGCAGTTCTAATATTTGTTTCTTTTTTTAAGTAGCTCAAACATTGATATAACAGTAAAGGACATTGACACATTAGAAGCAGAGATATTTACTTTGCATTGCATTTTCTAAAACTGTTTAGGTCTTGAATTTATTCCGTGTGTTTTTTAAAGTTCATTCAACTCATTTTCTATAAAATGTCAGTTTTCAACAGCAGGCTGTCAAGCTTGAAAAAAAAAGACTATGTGCTATAAAAGTAGTCCATATGAGTCATCTTATTAAATTAAGAAACAGTCAAAAAATTTTAATCGGTTTTCTATTACAATCTCAGATTGGTGCACCATGTTCATTTACACACACAAGAGAACCTATGGCATAGGTTTTGCATAAGTATGGACTTTTAACCTATTAAGCCCTGTTCCCAACTGGTTTAAAATGCATTTTCAGTGATCCAATCACAAGTGGACTCCTAGTGAGTATGTGTCTTTCCCAGACCAGTCCTTCTGAGGACTCAACATTAAAGGGATAGTTCACCCAAAAATGAAAATTTGATGTTTATCTGCTTACCCCCAGGGCATCCAAGATGTAGGTGACTTTGTTTCTTCAATAGAACACAAACAGAGATTTTTAACTCCAGTCGTTGCAGTCTATCAGTTGTATAATGCATGGCAATAGTAACAAAATCTATGAGAGTAAGGTGTGTACGCGCTCTGGCGTAGTTTACGCAAGTGCCGGAAGTGATCTCTCGCGCGTATACGTCACTCATTGTTTACACAGTGCACAGTCATTGTAAATAAATACTGTTCAGTTTCTCGCACAAAATGATCGTTTCGTGTCTTAGGACATCAATGTGTCATCACGAGCCGCAGGGTTTAATTTGGATTTATCTGTGCATGTTTTTTTTACTCTCATAGATTTTGTTACCATTGCCATGCATTATACGACTGATAGACTGCAACGGCTGGAGTTAAAAATCATAATTTGTGTTCTACTGAAGAAACAAAGTCACCTACATCTTGGATGCCCTGGGGGTAATCAGATAAACATAACATTTTCATTTTTGGGTGAACTATCCCTTTAAGTATATACAGTGGGGCAAAAAAGTATTTAGTCAGCCACCAATTGTGCAAGTTCTCCCACTTAAAAAGATGAGAGAGGCCTGTAATTTTCATCATAGGTATACCTCAACTATG
>NW_015505951.1:404666-421358 GCF_001515645.1 Sinocyclocheilus grahami
GAATGTACAGCGCTCTCTTCCACCTTCAATACCACGACTGAGGTGCCCTTGAGCAAGGCACCGAACCCCCAACTGCTCCCCGGGCGCCGCAGCATAAATGGCTGCCCACTGCTCCGGGTGTGTGTTCACGGTTTGTGTGTGTTCACTGCTGTGTGTGTGCACTTTGGATGGGTAAATGCAGAGCACTAATTTCAGGACAGATATTCTTTCCACTACAAAAATGCAGTGTGGTGTCATGCGTTTATGTCTACCTCTGTATGTGCTTTCAGTGATCTGACCACAAAATATTTTAGATCCCTTTAACTTGTGTTTAGCGTTGTCTAGTTGTAATCTGATCACCAAAAAGCATTTAAAAACCAGGTGGAAACAGGCTCTTCTACAATAAGTACAGCCTGTTTATGATTAAATCCACATGAATAACAAATTTAAGTATAATACCATTTATAAAATGTATATTGGTATTCATGATAAAATGGTCAAGTGTCCACATGGTACTCTTGTGTTTTGTTCTTCTACTGTGGTGTTGCGAAATCAGAATAAGAATGTATGAAACAAATACATCAGTTGTTACCTGGGTGATGCCGTAATACTGTGTGCAAACACTGGAGCGTGTGCATTATTGTGGATGATCAGTTAGTCCAGTTTTTAGAATTTTTATTTTTTTTTGGTTTTTGCTTTTCAGAAAGTATACATCCCATGACACAAAACAGAAAACCAACAGAAAGTGCTGAGAGTGGTTTACCTTAATATGCCTTAATATAAAAAGCAATATACTGATATGATGTAGTTATAATAATGTTCTTGAGCATAATATACCTTGCCAACAATGAGGTTTGTAGAAAAACGCTGAACTGTATTATAAAACCATCACCATATAACTACAGGTGTTTTTCCAGCAGGTGTTAGCTAAGAATGCTGAGAATTCTGGGCCGGGAACAGTTTAGAGAAAACATTAAAAGTCCTCTTAAACTCTAAATGTGTCCTCTCCTACCCCTGGAGTGTCAAAAAGAGAATCCACCCACAGATATTGCAACAGATCTTGGAGAGATTAAGAAGAGTTGAAGTAGATCTGTTCACATCATAAGAAATCATGCAGTGTTGTTTTTCTCACTGAGGGAACATGATGTGCCACTAGCCACTGACACGTCTGATCTGCTTGTTCTCTCAGTCTATGTGTTTCCCAAGTATATGTGGCAGTTATCTGTATGCCATGTGATCTTTGAAATTGGTAAGTGCATGGTACACCTTCATATGCCTTGTCTTTTAGCCCATGAATCCGACATGGGATTTATTTAATTGTCATCTTGCTGTGTATTAACAGCTGGCAGTATAAAAAAGGATTTGGTAGTTTATTTTCACAGGTTTGGTCCTATAGTCCACCATGCCACATAGAAAATCATACAGCACAGTCTTCAGTGAAGTCACTCCCACAGCAAATCACCAATAAATGCTGGAAGTATTTCCATCAAGAGGCCACTGTGGTTCAAGCCAGCAGGAGTCAAGTGTGGTGTAATAACAATTTCTGCATGACGCTGTGGTAAAGATGGATTTTGTTGAAGAGAGTGAAGACGTCAGTGATGCTGAATCCTGCAAGTTGAATGATGAAGAGGCTGAAGAACAAAGAGGTTGGTGTTCATTTATGATTGTTCAGTAATTACTTTCAGTTTACGAAATTTGCCCTTTAAATGTCCTTTAATTTAAAATTGGTTCCTCTTGAATTTCTTTTTGATATGTTACTATGTTTATTTTAGAACTGATGGAATCGAACAAGGAATGTCAAGCACAGAATAAAAAGGAGGAGAATCAGGAAGATCCCAATTCTGTAACTGGAGAAAACTAACTAAAGTGAATACAAAAGACTGAAATACTGTTTCAAAACTTAGTTTCTGCTTCAAGACCACCTAATGTCAGTGAATTAGCATTTTCATTTAGCCTGTATGCCATTTAACACATTAATCTGCAAAGACAAATCACATGTGGAAAAACAATTTGTGACGAACATTCATTTTTTTTCAAATAATAAAAAAATGCACTCATTTTTAAAAATGAAAAGTTGACGTGTCATGCCAAATATTCATTTCTTGTGTGTATCACCATCAGTAAATAGTTAGCGTATGTGAGACTGATTTGGAGAATGATAACTTCAAGCTAATGACATGCTGTACACGAAGAATTAGTGCAGTGAAAGATTTGTTCCATTGATTCACATCAAAATCTTGTGAGTTCATAAAATCTTTCTGAGCAATTCATTTTTGTAAATGATTTTTTATGCATTAGTTTTAGTGCAATGTATATAATTGTCTAAATAAAAGACAATCCTTGACATGTATGATGGGCTGTGCCTTTATTTTCGACCTTTGAAGTAGAAGGACCTTTTATTATTATTTTTTCAGTATTTTCTGTCTGTGGTATCTGGTATCGTTATTGAGAGAACTGTGATAAATATTTGATTATTTTTCCCAACCCCCAGAAGCCTCAAAACCACAAAACGTACTGAGAGCAGAGAGCAAATAGTTTCAATGAAGATTTTCAATATTGTATTAACATTGTGTACAGCATGGTTGAGGTACACTTGATGGCAGAATCAAAAGCTGTGCCTAGGTAGTCTGATAAGAAACCAGCACTGTACTGGTGTGTATCACTTTGCAAATGGAGCCTGTAAGTCCCATTTTACAACACCAGATGGAGCAACTGCAGAGTTTCATTGCTTAAAGGGATAGTTCACCTAAAAAAATGAAAATTCTTTAATCATTTATTCACCCTTATATCCTTCAAATAATGTCATTGTGTTATTTGTCCATACAATGGAAGTCAACGGCCAGGTGAACAAAACAGTTTGTGTTCTTTTGTGTTCCACAAGTCATACAGGTTTGGAACAACATGAGGGTGAATAGATGATGACATTTTTCTCAGTCATGGTCTTGAAGGTGGAAGAGAGCACTGTATATTCACTCCCCCCACCTCCAATCCCTGCCGGTACGAGACTCAAACCCACAACCTTTGGGTTATGAGTCCGACTCTCTAACCATTAGGCCACGACTTCCCCTAATGGTTTATACATCTGGCCCCTGCAACTAGGCGCCATTGGAATACAATGAACCAGTGAGGCTGTTTTCATTTTTTAAGGTGAGGAAGCACAGATGTTACTTGCCAATGGCGAAAATGTGTATTTGGATCTAATTCATTATTATATTGTTAGCAATGTTGCTCCAAAAGCAGTAGGCTTAACAAACTACTACCAAATGGTGAATGTACCAAACAAAATAAATGACCAAGCTACATAATTATATTTTTCGATTTCTAACAACAAAAATAAGATTTTATTACCAAGCCCTCTGCATCCATCTACCTTCATGTGAAATATTTTCAAACACTGTTTTGTATATCACAGTTTCAGTTACTGGCTGTTTTAAGGACTCATCCATCTGAAAGCTCTCCCAATCATAGTATATAGAAGCCAAGTGGGGCAAAAATACATTAATTAAAAGGCCAGTGTCAAATAATCAGATATTTTTTCTAAACGCAAACAGCACTCATCATGCTCGCATACACTGCCAGTGAAGAACAGCATTCAGGCAGGTCCCAAAATGTAATTTTAGAGGCTGTTTAATGAATATTGATCTTAGCTCAGTATCTGATTTTTAGTGCTGTTTAGGCATGTGCATATCGTATAACCTTTAAAGAAGAAGGGCCTTTAAACATTTGTTCCCATGAGCATACATTTAAAAACTGATGCAAGAATACATCTCATCTTTTTTTTCTCTCTGATGAAGGTGGATGTATCATCGAAAACAGAAAAGAAGTCATGTATAAAATCATTTATCTTTCATGCATTTCTACAGAATGCATCAATACCAGTAAATAAAGTCATAACATGCACTTTAAAAAATTAAGTCAGTTATTAGCGGTTCATCCAGCTTTTCAGTTGTTTTATATTAAATATAAGATATGTATAAATAAAAATGAAAATAGTACACTTGCTTTAGGTTCACTTTAACTTGATTATGTGTGTTGAGCATGTTTCAAAAGAATCTATTTATGCAATTAGCATTTCACTGGTTATTGCATTTTAAATGCCATGAGAATCTATAATATATAAGCATTTCTTATCTAATGTTTCTTGAAGCCCTGAGAAACAAATAACATGATGCTGTTATGCAGATATAATTATAGGGTATCATAAGGGAAATGGGTAATTAGGGAAGCCACTGTATGCATATGACTTTCTTAGCCTCTATCCCTTTAAGAACAACAAGGAGAGCATGAGTGGGGGAGGGGAATGGGTTGGGGTGGAACAGTCCTGTAATGAGCATATTCTAGAGACACTCAGCATCATATGGCTTCAGACCATCATGGATACCCACCTTTAAATATGCACGTAAACATGAAGAAGGAGAGGACTAAAGAGCAGGACTAACCCGATTTTTGACGCTTTTAACCAGTCTTCCAGGAAAGAAGCTTCATCTCTACACCACAGCAGGAGCGCAGAAGGGAAAAGAGGGAGCAGCATTAGGAAAAATGCTGTGCCAGATTGATCTCATTTAACACATAAGCAAGGAAATACTGTCATTTTATTTGGAAAACATGATCTAGAGGGAGGCCTAAACACCATCCATGCTTTGAGGCTATGGATGCTCTCCCACATTTCTGCATTTTTGTGAGCCGGAGCGGTACGTTTGGGGGCCGTGTAATGTCTGATTGAGTGTATCAATGCTGCTGCTGTGTGGATCTCTTTGGCTATGGAAAAAAACTAGGCCTTGTTTGCCTGCTGATCTCCACGCAGGGAACGCGTGTGTGCCTCAGCCTGTTGGGACCGTGCAGAGAGGAAGGGAGAAGCTCACCATCTGCATGCCAGTTGGAAGTAGCATGCACAATAAAGACATCCATTACCAAAGGCCATGCACAAACAGGCAGGAGCTATAACACTAGGACAGTAGCCTGGTAGATTCTTCTTCACCCCTTTAAATCGTCTGGACTTAAAAGCACTGTTTTTTTCTATATGTTCAAAATCTATTTGAAGGACAGGAGGAATATTGCTGTAACACTTCCTGTATAGTTGATCGCTGTCTTCCTTTTTTGCTCACCAATTGCAATTTTTCCACTTGACATTCTAAAGATTTGCCAAAACCTGTTTCATGCATGTCCACTGGAGGCAGGTTTGACTTTGATGATGGGGGGTCGTACTGTGGAGGGTGGGAACAGGGCAAGGCGCATGGTCGAGGGGTCTGCACGGGGCCCCAGGGCCAGGGGGAGTATGCGGGGGCCTGGAGCCATGGATTCGAAATTCTTGGAGTTTACACTTGGCCCAGCGGGAACAGTTACAAAGGAACCTGGGCGCAGGGCAAGAGGCATGGCATTGGCGTGGAGAGCAAAGGGAGGTGGGAGTACAAGGGGGAATGGACACAAGGGTTCAAAGGCAGGTACGGGAAGTTGGAAAGCACTAGCAGCGGTTCCCGTTATGAAGGCACCTGGAGCAACGGCTTACAGGATGGATACGGCTCAGAGACCTATTCGGACGGAGGTCAGATTCTAAAAGTATTTACTGTGTTCTGGTAGCAGGAAAGAACGAATGTTAAATCACTAACCATGTTAAATGAATAGGCCCATCTGCTTTTAAAATGCTTCCCGTATCTTTGGGAAGTTGTTCTGTTGACGTCAAAGCATGTGCTTCCAATCAAGCCTACAGTATTTTGGCACACATTCATCTGTCATTTGATAGAAGCTACACTGTAAAAAACGACCGTGAATTTAACGGTAAAAGACTGTAAAAATGCTACAGTAAAAACCTGTTAAATGGTTAACGGTAAATTCCCCTACTATATACGGTGAAAAGCTGTATTGGACATTACATGTATTGGACTTTAATTTCACAGTAGTATACCATTTTTGGAAGTGAAAAAGACTGTATAATTTACAGTGAATAACCGTAAATTCCCATTCCCAGAATTCCCCAAAAATGTTTTTTGTTAAAATAACTATGTTTCTTCTTAGTTTTTTCTTATCAGTTTTGTATGTTAGAGTTGTGTGTTACACCTAATGTTGTTAAATGAATGTTTATTGCATTATTTCAGTTTCATGTGTGTTACCATGGTGGTGTTTAGCGTTTGTGTGAATGACACTGTGCACCTTCCATATATGTTATTATTTAAAAGCTGCTTGTGATGGGCTTTGATTCATCATGTGACTTTCTTTTCACCACCTGCATTTGGTGGTTATCAGTGTATTACAAAGGTACAAAACAGATTTCAGTACTTCAATAAGGTTGGTATATTAACATTATATCAGTTAATGAAATTACGGTATTTAACTGTAAATTTAAGTTAAAACCTAAAACGTTGCTACCATATTTTTTTATGATAAAATTCCGGCATCCACAGCTGTCGTTTTTTTACCGTAAATTTGGCAGATGCCTGAAGCAAAACCAGTGGAAAACCACTCATCTTTGCAAGTAGCAACTTATATTATATGATCTGTAAGTTGACAAGAAACAGCACTTGCATACTTGGAGGAGAAAACAGCCAGGAATTAGTCTATTAAATAACAGAAATGGAAAATGAAATAAAAGAAAGCTCTGCTTCCACTTATATAACATTGAAGTCTAATCGTCTGCTTTGCTTCAGAGAAGTTATGAAACATTTTAGGCTATACAGAAAATAATAGCAAAATAATAATTAAAACATGCTCTATAGCATGTGCTTTAAAGCATAAAATGTCACCATATGAACTCATTTACCACGCGTATCTGAAGCACAGACGCCTCTGTACAGTAAATTACCATGGAAACCGACCGACAGCAGGTCATTATGTCACAGAGACTCTTCGCTGTGCTCGCTGATTGGCTGTTTCACATTCTTGTGTTACATTGTGTAATCCGCTTCCTGGCGTGTTTCGGAGATTAATGCGGAAAATATTGTAATTTGGGCATGATTCATGTCCTTGTACACTAGAATGGATTATTTGGGAAACAGAAATAAACGTTTATGTTCGCACCACACGACAGACGTCCTCTTTTAGATCGGGTTAGAATTAAATCCAAAGCAGAATGCGATGGACATGTATTCAGTAGTTAACCATTTCGCTCGTTGATTAAACAGGACTTTAATATTTTGCCGAAACACCCAACAATAGCGAGATAACGCGTGTCAAACATTTCAGCACCCTGGACAGTTACTATCGCTACTCAGCATCTGTTACATTTCAAACTGTCACTGTAACAACATAAAGCTTCGCATTTATTCGAAAACGTGATCTCACCTTTTCTCGAACGTTCCAAATGACTTTAGAAAATCATGTAATGTCTAAACAAATAACATAAGTCACTTGAAATAGAAATGTGAATGTGTATAGTTATTCTCATGGACATGCATTTACTTACTAGTTGTTATTTTTATTTAATGTGTTTAAAAAGCGGCGACTTTCGAATTAGTAACTATTGTTAAGCAGAGTAAAAACGTAAAAAATTTTTTTTTTAAAAAGCCCAAACAAAAAACATATTTCATTTTTATGCATTTTAAAACTGGACATTATATGAAATTAATATTTACTTATGCACCTACTTATTTAAGATGCATAAACGGATGTCACATAAGACATAACACAGCTTGACATTATTTTAAAAGACTAATAGTGAGCTCTGTAATGGCTTCATTATGTATATCATACAACAAGGTTAAGCTTCCCTTAAGAAAATGAACAAATATGAATAAAATGTGCAAATATGGCAACAAGGGTCACAGGGGAACTCATGGACATGCATTTACTTACTAGTTGTTATTTTTATTTAATGTGTTTAAAAAGCGGCGACTTTCGAATTAGTAACTATTGTTAAGCAGAGTAAAAACGTAAAAAAAAAATTAAAAAAAAGCCCAAACAAAAAACATATTTCATTTTTATGCATTTTAAAACTGGACATTATATGAAATTAATATTTACTTATGCACCTACTTATTTAAGATGCATAAACGGATGTCACATAAGACATAACACAGCTTGACATTATTTTAAAAGACTAATAGTGAGCTCTGTAATGGCTTCATTATGTATATCATACAACAAGGTTAAGCTTCCCTTAAGAAAATGAACAAATATGAATAAAATGTGCAAATATGGCAACAAGGGTCACAGGGGAAAATATGTTACAATAAGGAAATACTACAATTTGTATCCTATTTCCTCTTAATTTCTGTCACTTTTGACATTTAATCATAAAACATTCTTGTCATTTTTTTCTGATTTTAGTAAATGCACAGTGTATAACTTTGAGCTATAATAATAAAAAATACAGACACAATATGAATTTCCATTATCCATTCCATGGTGGGTCTTTTTACAGCAGCACTTTTTAACAGTTATTGAAGAGAAAATAGATTTATAGATCTGTTGTTTGTACAGTAAATGTAATTCTACAGTAAGTCTTATAAGATACATAAAATTTCAACATTTAAAAATCTCAACCTCAAATTAACTTTTTGTCATTGTGCACAATGACCTCATAAATCAGGAAGATTTTGAAATGCAAATAGCTGTTTAGGAAAACAGTGGTGTATATTTGTTGTCATGTAGTGCTTTGGAAAGAAATTAAATCAAAAGGGTATTTTACCCCTATTGTACAAGTCATCTGAATAATGATATGAACTTTGCTCTATTCCTGTTCCTCTCACAGGCACATACCAGGGCCAGTGGTTGAGCGGTATGCGTCATGGCTATGGAGTGCGACAGAGTGTGCCTTATGGCATGGCAGCCATCATCTTCTCCCCTATGTGCACCTCCATAAACTCCCTACGATCTGATCACAGTGAAGGGGCCCCCACTCCAGAAGATGGCTCTGGTGTCAGTGGGGTATCTGGCAGCCCAGTGGGGCGTAGTGGCTTTGTACTTTGTGCTCACAGTGAAGTAGACAGGCACAGGAAGAGGAAAGGTCGTTTCCGACAGTCCATACTGAGTGGTTTGAAGCTGCGGAGGTCTGAGTCCAAGAGCTCGCTGGCCAGCCAGTTAAGCAAGCAGAGTTCCTTCTGCAGCGAGGCAGGTATGAGCACAGTCAGCTCAGCCGCCTCAGACATCAACTCCAATGTCAGCTTAGGTGAAGCGGAGGCAGGGGGCAGCGTGGATGCCACTGTCACCGAAACATATGCTGGCGAATGGAGGAATGACATGCGATCAGGGTGGGGTGTAAGTCATCGCTCTGATGGACTTCACTATGAAGGTGAGTGGTTTGGAAACAAGCGGCATGGCTATGGCTGCACCACTTTTCCAGATGGAACCAAGGAAGAGGGAAAATACAAGCAGAATGTTCTGGTGAGTGGCAAGCGGAAAAACCTAATACCACTCCGTACCAGCAAAATCCGTGAAAAGGTAGATCGTGCTATGGAAGCTGCCGAGAAAGCTGCAGACATAGCCAAGCAGAAGGCTGAGATTGCATTGTCCAGGTAAGATGTAATGATATCTCACATAAGAGTGCAATTCTAATCACAGTTAGGGATGATCTAAAGTGTTACAGAGATAGCCATTTGACCAAGATACAACTAAATAAGACCAAATACCAGCTTGATTATGGGTAAAAATTGGAGGACAGTATGATCGATATCAGACGAGAACCAAACTTTATTTCTTTCTTCAGGATGAGCCATGCTAGAGGAAAGGCAGAGGCTGCAGAGGGAGTCGCACAGAGAGCCCTGGAGGAGTGCCGTCTGGCCAGGGCTATAGCCAAAGAACTTTCCCCCTCTCTCCATCACTATGGGAATGGTCAGTGGAAAAAAAACCTAAATAAAACAAAAAGAAAACCCGCAATCCAATTCAGATGAAATTACGTAACATACTTCCCCATAAAGCATTATTCAGTATCTGTAATGCATATAAGAATGGAACTGTTGTGTACTAAACTTATTCCATGTAATGTTTGCCCAACATCAGCAACCACCAAGTCTAATTCTATCTTTTTTTATTATGATGGTATTTTATAATTCATCACTTAATGTGACCATGTCTTTACATTTCCGTTTACTAGGACTGGAGTGCCAGAGACCAAAGCATCAGGACAGGAAAGAGAAAGACCTGGAGGTGGTCTCGACTGGTACAGACAGCCCTGAGCTCTGCACACCAGACACAACACCCCCAGCCCAGACACCTGACCTGAGCCCAGTTCTAAGCAGCCCCTCCTCACCTCCCTGCAGCCCACCTACTCATCGCACTAGGAATGCTTGTTTCATGCGGCAGAGTGCTGTGGATGAACAAGGAGGGGCAGAGATTCAGGTTCTAGTAGAAGGTAGAGGCATGGACAGCCTGAGAAGTGGGGCTAACAGTTGGACTGCTGAGATGTATCCTCACAGAAGAGGAAGCAAAGGGGAGAGCAGTCGCTCCACAACTCCATCCTTGCTGGAAGAGGAGATCGGTCATGTTAATGGACATGAGAATTCCTTAACTCATCACCCATGGGAGAACGGCTCCTCTAATCACAAGCCCATTGAGCACATGGCCCCTGAGAAGGTGTGGGATCAAATGTCCTCCAATAAAAAACCCCGGAAGCATGTTTCCTTAAATCAAAAATCCAGGGAACATGCAATTTCCAGGGAACGAGAACGGGAGCATAAACCATCCAATCACAAATCTGTTGATTGCAAATCTGACTCTTCCAAGTTCAAACCACAGGTGCACATATATTCCAATCACAAGTCAGCGGGTCATAATTTGTCCAATCACAAGACCAATGAGCATGCTTCCTCCAATCACAAACCAAAGGAGTTTATTTCTGCACATGAAAAACCACACGTTTCTTACCATTATAATCCCCAAGAGCATGTTTCCTCCTATCACAAACAACATGAGCATGTCCACTCCAACCACAAGCCAAGAAAGTCCTTTACCAATCATTCGATTGGTGAGTCTAGCTTGAATGCATACCAGCTGTCAGACCGTGGAGCCAACAACTCCACTCTGGAATCGACTGTTGAAAACAATTCCCAGTGGATCTCTTCCCATTCACATCTGCAGGATAAAGAAGGGGGAAATGATTATCGGGTTGAAATGAGGTTCCAGCCCCTAGACTCCGTTTCCCATCAGAACTTTGGCTCTGGCATGAAATGCTCGGGTCTCCAAGGGCACAATTTGCAGAAACTACGTCAGCGAAACCATGAAGGCAACGAATGGAGTCTTGCAGCCAGGGAGGGGTCCATGGACTCTGTGCAGATGCTCGACACCTTGAATGTTGGGGTTGATGTGGAGGAATGGCCTTTGCACAGGGACATTACTCTTTCACCCCCTTTAACATCTTTTCCAGAACCACTGGAACAAGAAGGAGAGCATCTGAACCTGATGAAGACAAACTCAGTAAGTAAATAGCGTGATGGCCTTTGGAAATGAAAGGTGACAATGTTCTGAATGCTTAATGCTATCGATTAATAGAGCATCATATGTGACCCTGGACCACAAAACCAGTCATAAAATGTATACATCATCTGAAAGCTGAATAAATAAGCTTTCCATTGGTGTATGGTTTGTTAGGATAGGATATTTGGCTTAGATACAACTATTTGAAAATCTGGAATCTAAGGGTGCAAAAAATCTAAATATTGAAAAAAATTCCTTTAAAGTTGTTCAAATGAAGTTCTTGCATATTACATTCCATATAGAGAAACCGATTTCTAACGACAGAGTTTAAACCTTTCGAGACAAACCTACCATGAGCTCTGAGGTGCTTAAATTATGATATATGCTTAGAAGCCGCAAGGCAATGTGATTGAAATTGCGTTTATTAATACAGTAGCTCAGTTCTGGGTGTAGAACTACACTACCCATAATTCAGAAGAGAGCTCCACCAATCAGCGAAGTTACAATTACAATGGAAATATAATTGCTCCAAATACACTCAGAAGTGACCACTCATTCCCATAAAGCATCTCAAATGAATCAATTATTCAGTCTGACTATTGAGCTACTAATGGAGTTTTTAACAATAATATAGTATTTTGGTATTTTTACTTTATCTATACTGTTTCTGATTAGATTCCATCATTTGTATTGCTTCATGGAATGTGTAGTTCATGTATTAATAAAATAATTAAAGACTTTTTTACTTAATTTATTATGGTGAACCAGATCTCAGAGCTGGTTGGTTTCATTCAAGGCTTAGACCTCTGTATTGAAGATTTTCTAATTCCTACGGAGAAAATGAATAGAAAAATACTTCTGGAACCCAGGCAACTGAAAAAGTGGATGCTCTTAGGGTCACCGTTGGGCTCTGTTTGCTGTGTAAAATGCTACATTATGTATATTGCACTTGGAAATATTAGGAAGGCGCAAATAGTATCTAATAAGGATCTGTAAACTGATCTGGCTAAATGTTACATTTAGTGGAATAATACTTTTTAATAGTTTGAATATGTTTAAATGTGCAATACAGTGTTTTTAATAAGCTATTTTACTCTCTTTCTGCAGGGCTCCAGCTCTGTCCTGGTGGTCATGGTGTTATTACTCAACATTGGTGTAGCCATTTTGTTCATTCATTTCTTTATTTAATCATATGGCCTATAGAATGTCAATAACAGCATTGATCATAATCAAGAGTAAGATATGCACACAATGCACACTTAGCACCACTTCTTAATATAAGGAACCCAAAAATCACAGTAGTAAATGTCTGTGTAAGTCGGGCAAGTCCATGTAAATTGAAAAATCCTTTTATGGTTCAATTTATTATCTAATTCCATTATAATCCATTAGTTAACTTTGCTTACTTTTTCCTCCATGCATAATAAAGGTCCATTTACAATATTCTGTAGAAATGAGGTATTACACACGTTTAGGTTTTTTAATATACAGCTCGTCTGATATGTTTTACCACATATTTAACAGTTACAAAATATTATTTCACACTCATTTGTTTTCTTTTCAAATGCACATAAGGCCATTATTGAGTAACGAGACACTGAAGATGAATGTGCAAAGACGGTCTTGTGGTTTTATGTACTATGATATAGTTGATGTAAGATGTGATTCACACTTATTTATAACCAAGACTACACCCCCCCCCCCCCCCCCACACTGTATTCCAGGGTACAGCCCTAAATGAACGCTGCAGACGCTCATTACGTCATCCATAGAAATCAACCCTCTCATATACATACCCAGATCTGACACACCTATAAGTCTGTGGTAACAGCTATCTTAAAGGGCTTCATCATAGTGCATTCCCATTAAACTCATGCCATTTGAATCAGATAAGCCTGCAGAATTCTTTCCACACTTACGAATCCCGCCTCATTGAATTTCAGCACAATCCAGTCGTGTAGTTCGTTTTGACTCACCGAAAACACATCCACCATTGAAACACTGCTATGCCAAACTCACTACTAAAGAACCTTCTGTGTTTTCTTGTACACCACATGATGTCACATCTGCTATTGGACATACAAGTACAACAGAGGTGCAGCAGTGGCTGAGTATTCCGGCTCATACTCGATAAAGTTTGAGACTGTTATCTTATGACCACTGCTTTCAATATATATGATTCTATATTACTGAACAGTTAACATATTTTAACAAGTTTGCAAGATATCATTGATATGCTGAGTGCCTTTTTAAATTGAGAAACCATCCCAGCGAGCAGGTTATGTACTGATGACCGCTCATACAGAGGTCACGTGAAATGGTTTGTCTCTCTCCCACCCCACCTTTGAACAAATCAAGTTGGCTTAAGAACTGAGCCTAAGCCTGTGGAGATTTTTACAGCATGTTTGTTAGCCTGTTCTCTTCTGCTGTTACTCTGTGTGATTTTCTGCCTGTCTCTCTGTCCAGCAACTTAGATAACAATTGGGACTGAAAGCAGTGTAAAAATACCAGCTTATGTTTCTCAGTGGGACCTGACTGACATTATCTAAATTAATGAATGATAAACTGCTATTGTATATTTTATACTACTCATCCAGTGATATCATGTTGTGAGATCATTGCATGCCTAAGCATGCCCTTTCTTACGCAATGATTTATGAGATTGTTTCCAAGTTATGTGGAAAATTAATAAAATGTTTGAGGTTATGTTGTGACTTATGGTTGTCAAAGAAAACATTCACACACACACACACACACACACACACACACACACTCATGTCTGGTCAGCTATCCTTGTGGGGACTCTCCATAGGCGTAATGGTTTTTATACTGTACAGACCGTATATTCTATTGCTGTCACGAATCCGGTCCATGAACTTTCCTTTTCATTGACTCTCGCACCACACAAACTGTTGCATAGCCCCCCGGACTACATTTCCCATCATGCATTACTGATTGCACTCAGCACGAATTGCACACACCTGTTTACACTGATTGCACCCAGCTGTTTCATATCACTCCCTCACTATATAACACTCACTCTTATCCCTTCCCTCTGCCGAGTATTGTTTACTAAATCAAATGATAAAATTGAGTAAGTGTCAGTTATTTGAGCAGGTAAAGATTAGTCTAATGAAAACTGTTACTGTGACATAAATAGGCTATTACTGTTAGTACAGTACGCTTAAATTAACCATGCTTGTATTGTAGTAAAAGTGTAGTAACCATGTTTTTTTTTTTTGGCGTATTGATTACCAATTGTTTAAGCACAGTTTTACTAGCCTACAAATACCACGGTTAAACTATGGTTGATTTACCATGGTTTAACTATAGTAACCGTGTTTTGTGGTTTAATATGTAGACTGACTATAATACAGCATGCAGTACACGTTTATGGTATAAGTGATGTACATGTACATCTTACAATCACTACAAATAAATTATAGATATAAAATATAATTGTTAAAGCAGAAAAACTGCTGTTTGGGATTCCACACTTTAAACACTCAGTTGCAGTTCAATTTCTTGCGACTCTGGGTGGATCCTGGGGAGAAGGAATGGGATGGAGCGTCGAATAATTATTTAAGTTGGAATATTAGTGTAGCTATATATGCGTGTAAGAATAGGAAAAGCAAAAAACAAGGACGAAATTGATTATAAATAAACCATGACTGCATAACAGCAAAAGTAGGTGGCGATATGCACACAGGATGTAACGCGCCAAAAAAGAAGAAGAAGAATTTCTTGCGACTCAAATCGGTGGCTTTTATTTTGAAAATGTCACCGGAAGTACGTATAGTATTTCCGGTGACTCCATCTATGCGATCGCAAAAATCGGCAGGAGTGCTATCCGCCTACCTGTCAGCGGTTCCCGCGATCGCTTACTGAATCTAATTGGTGGATCAATGAGAGGAATTGGGACAGTCCATTTGAAGATTAATCGGAAATCTGGAGCCGTGTGTGGGTTGAAGTTGTAGTGGCCAATTAAACCCATCCATCGCTTTCGCTAGCCTAGCGCGTTTATCCGGAGGGAACGCTATTAAAGTGAGACTGCTGAACCGCTGTAATGAATAGTATAACACACAGTGATGATCAAACGCTGTTCACTTCCAGAGACAATCGATCAACTCGACATTTCGGCCGCTTCACGTTGTTTAGGTTCCGCTTTACCGCGTAGCGACATTCAGCGGGCTTGACAGGTCTGTAAGTTACTTCAGTTAAATATTTTTCATTCCCCTCGCCTTGCATCACTGTTTATTTAACGTTACATGCAAAATACGAGGGCTGCGTCAGGCAACCGCATATATTACGATCTATTTCAAGCTGTTAGTTTATTTATATTTAATTGTGTTTACAAACACACACATCTTATTGAGCTGTCCGATAGGCATCATGAAATCCTGACTTTGCATTTTTTAATAAGCTGGCGGTCCGAAAGAAAATAAACTGGTTTCTGCAGCTTTATGCTTTGGCTTTGAGTGGCGCGAGCGTCAGCGCGAGGTCATGCGTGCCGCTGCTGAGCAGCTGTCAATCACAATTGCTCGCGAGAGATCGCACTGAAGCGGCTTGTTACAGTGTTTTACGCTACCACAATACTTTCTGTAGTATTTCACAGCAGAGACGGTCAACTTGTCGCTATCGCTTGGAGCGTCTCGTAGTAGTAGGTGGAGGGAAGGCGGATCGACTGGCTAAGCCCGCCGCCATGCCCGGTCCGGTGAGCAGCAAAGCACGGGTGTATGCTGATGCCAACACTGTGAAGAGCAAGGACTACTGGGACTATGAAGCACATGTGCCTAGCTGGAGGTACAGATGCTATTTTAGCATGATTTCTTTGCCAAAAAACACTCAAGGGGGGTTGAACAATGGTACAGTGTTTCCTTGGAAATAGAAAAAGCACGGTAGTAGTATGTTGACAAAAAATGCACAATTGTATTTATTTATTGCTTCCTGTGTCTTCTTCAGCAACCAGGATAACTACCAGCTTGTACGAAAGCTTGGAAGAGGCAAATACAGTGAAGTGTTTGAGGCCATCAACATCAACAGCAACGACAGAGTAGTTGTTAAAATCCTGAAGGTAAGAATGCCTGGTCTCTCATTGTCTGAGCATCAGGTAGAAGCTATTTTTTAAAGGGGTCATATGATGCGATTTCATTCTTTATGCAGCTCTTGGTGCATAAAGAAAATCTGTATAGTTGCAAAGACTAAAGTCTCAAATCCAAAGAGATATTCTTTATAAAAGTTGAGTCAGCCACGCCTACCTAAAACGGCTCGTTCTAACACGCCCCCACATGTCTACCTCACTATGTGGGAAGATTTGCATAACGCCGCCCAAATGTTCACGCGAAGAAAGAAGGCGTAACTTTTATTCTC